>NW_028301711.1:102194696-102497727 GCF_037042655.1 Diuraphis noxia | reverse complement strand
GTCAATATATGCATGTAAAATTTGTCAAAGTCCTTGATGCTATTGTGTTGATAATACAGTCACTAGTTTACCAGGAGAGATCAAACAAACCAACAATATGCGCATTATTTCATCCAGTACATCGATTTAAATGTATTGAAGTTAACTATCAACAAAAATTGACAGTACAATACTTTAAAAAATGTTTGTTTCAAAAGGTGAATTGTTTATTTATTATAAAAATGATTCAACATTGAAGAATAAAATCAATATAAATGTATTTTCAGTCCTCCAAAAATAATAAATATCCAATAGATCGAGCAATTAGACCATTAAGTACTGTCAATTGGGCTAGAAAACGAGACAAAATTTTTGATGTTTTTCTGTTTCTGGGAACTTCTAAAATGGATTTAAGAGGTATAAGAGAAACCAAGGCAAACTATGAAGCATCTTCAAATTCAAAAATTAAGTATGTCTATATAATATAAGCTAGTATAGTATTATTATTTTTATAACTACTTATTGACTTAGATTTATTTGAGCATAATGGTTAACTGCCAGTGCCAAGGGTTGGGAGATTTAACACATTGCTTAAATATATAGCAATTATATGTTGCACACTTTAATAATGAATAATGATCATTGAATCAATAGGTAGGTCAGAATTGTATAATTTTAAATATTTATTATGAATATGGGATTTAGATATCTTTTCAAATCATACAAGTCTAAAGTACTAGATAAAACATTTTTGATACATGGCAAAGCCTATATTTTGAGATAAGAGTATTTAGTTTGATGCAGAATATTTTTAAACACAACCCAATTTTTGTTTTTCACGCAATGTATCTAAGATAATATCGCATTCAGAACAAGTTACTGACAGAAAAAAAAATATTTCATAAACTTTAAAAGGTAATTAAACACTAATTTTTTAATTAAAAGTGTATTTTAAAATCTTACAAAATTATGATTTATTGTTTTGCTTTACATAAGTGTATTATTCCATTTATTATCAAATCATGCAAAAGTGCATTGTTGTCATAATAATGGCATACAAGTACAAACTGTCATAACTGTTTAATAACTTAATACATTAGCTCGTACATAAGGAAAAGATTTTCTTAAAAATCAAGATAATAGACATTATAGGTAGCATCGTCTAAACCAAGGGATCCTCAAACTGTGGTAAGTGTACCCCTTGGAGGTACTCAAAATATTTAAGGAGTATGAGTCTTGTCAACAAAATGTATTGTATAAATATTTTAGTTTAGTAAATAAAAATGGGGTACCCACAAAAATTTATTGGTAAAAAGGTGTACAGTGTTCATAAAAATTTGAGAATCCCTGTTCTTGACCAATGCTAAATCACATTTATTTTGCCACATCAAATAATTTTTGTTTTATTATTAATTTTAAATAATAATTTTTTTAACCTAGAAAGATGATCATACCTACTAAATTATTTTTATTGATAATTATTAATTAATTATTAATAAATAATTTTTAATCAAAAATGTTTTTTTCTAGGATTATTATTTGTTGTCTAAATGGAAAACATTCAGAACGTGTAAATCTTAGTCGTGATGGTATGTTGTATATAACTGGTTTTGATAAAAATACTGCAAGAATTATTAATTTATTTATAAATAATACATTTTAAATACTCTTGTAAACTTTGAAATATTTTGATATAAGTATTATAATTAAATAATTCAATATTTCATAATTCATTTATGCATTAATTTATGCATTTATGGAATACCTAATTTTATGTTTGAAATTCAATTCCTTTTTGTATTAGCCAGATTTCATATTTCCTAACTTCAAATATTGAATCCTAGGGTACCTCTTTAATTTTTTTTTTTTTGAATCACGCAAAGGTTTTATTTTTATTTTGAAACTTTTACTTGTTTATTGATTTTTTTGGTTCACTAAAATCATAATATTCTTACATCAGATAATTTAGCAGTAGGAAACAAACTTTTTTTGATAATAGAATGACCTTTACAACCTCATTCTTACTAGAGTACCATGTTATAGTAATAACTAATTACTAATTAGTAATAATATATATATATAGGATTTGAAAGAATTTTTATAGTCATATTTAATTGTATATTCTGTAGTCTAATACTTGAATACATTAACTACTTATTTAAATATTGATCTACTTTCCTGTGTCTAAATAGATGATCTTAATTATTACCTAAATAATCTTTCAACTGGATGATCATTACATACTGAATTTCATGTTAATGTTTTAAGTTCAATTTTCATTGTTGTACTATATTTTTATTAATTTTCTTTTAGTAAATATGTTTGACTATACCTAAATTTTCACAAGTCACATATTAGATTATACTTAAACCTATCTATTTACTGATTATATTATTATTGAATAATCTATGTATTATATGTAAGATTAACTATCTCAATTAAATATGAATAATAAAATATGATTATAAATTCTAGACAAATGTGTGTATATTTGTATTTGGGCATGTACAATATTAAATAATTTAAATGAAAGATCTTCAATATTTTTTACAGGTTTTTATTTATTCTTTTAGGTTAGTTAGATAAAGTATTGAATTACACTCTCTAATCTAGTCTATATTTAGAGTATTTAACCAATAACTAGGCCAATAACCTACAAATTTTTTAAGTTCCTTCATCCTTGTACCATAATAAAAGTGGTTATAATTGGTCAATTGGTGCTACATGATGTGAAAATTATTGCAGACGCTTAGTGATGTTCTTATTCAGCCAAAAAGAAAAAATCCAAAACTATGATTCTTGATGTTATTGCCATCTTATAATTTATTAATAATAATAAATTAATCTTCTTTGTGTATTGATCATGCCTAGTGATAAATAAGATTTTTTTGTATAAAGAAAAATTTAAGGTTAGATTAGAACCCTAGAAGACTATCCCTATGTACGCCATTATGTGGATAAACAGACACTTTGTACGGTGATAATAAATTGGTAATAATTGATAATGAATACTTTTTGCAATAAAAATAAAAAAATATAAATATATTACAAGCAAAAATAAACTGTAGGCTGTAATTATTGCTCAAAACTAAATTATAATTGTATGAGTTTGATAACATTTAACATTACAACATGTCCTATAGTCAAAATATAAAAATCCAAAATTCTTCAAAAGTGTGTATACCTATACCAGTATACCATATTAAAAATAAATAATTTTTATATTAGTTAAAAGTGTTCAAAAGTAACTTATTCTAGTAAAGTAACTATACAATCCCGAATTGTATGAATGCACAGAAGAAAATCATACAATAACAAATAGACAATTACTTGAATAATTTGACATGCATTATTTATAACTTACAAAATATATTAGATAACTCATAACTATCTTTTGGTTGATAAGACGATAACCTTGTAAAATTCAAAAGCATTAATGAATATGCTAATGACATCTTTGTGTAGATTGTTTCGAAATGTTTATAATCGCTTTCAGATAAGCGCATGTCAGATGTCAACTAATGTATAGCTAGATATTGTGAGTCTAGAATGAAATGGTTCTAAATCGAATTTTTTCAAAAGTCATTTTTTAACAGAATTGATTTTAGAATTCAAAGGCGCATCTTTTAAGCTAACATTCATGATTATACAATCATTATTGATGATTTTTTTTAAAGTAAAAGGTTCTAAATCGCCAAAAATTAAATTATAAACACATTTTCATCAAATTGTAAACGATCGGTTAATGGACCCAAATTATTAACAATACATTAGTATGAAAAGGTTCTAATTAAATTAATCACTACCAATAGTACAATAATAATTGTATTAATTATTATTATTGTATGATGATATTATGGTACACAATAATTGATAAAATTATAGTCTGTTTTAACTTTTAATAATAATAACTGTTTTGTAAAAAATGGAAAGCGTATTAAGAAGACGTCGGTCTAATAAGTTATTAGAGTTAACTAAAATGAAAAAAATATTTTCAACTAAATCAGTTTCTTCTAAAAGTTCTTCTTCAGAACAATATGATTTGGACAAAGATAAAGATTATGTTCCATTTAAATTGGTGTCTGTTGATCAGTAAGTTTGTTTTGAAATCAATAATAATTAATAAGTTATTACATGCCTATAAATTATTTTTTATTTTTTAATAATTAAGATCTTTAAAGGAAGATAGTATCAGAGAAAATCATGAAAAAAATAATCCAAAGAAATACGTTGATAATTGGTTAGAACTATGTGAACCAAAACCATTAGTGTGTAAAAGGTACGTACCTACTTTTCAATTTATGTATTATAACTATTCAAATTGTAAATAATATGAGGCCTTTGCAAGTTATTGTTTTGAAAAATATATTAAATTGATTACCTTATACCTAACTAAAATATATATGTACATAATACATAATTAGGAATTTTGTGACCCAGGATATTAGAATATTTGTTTGTTGGAGAGGCTTTTATTTTAAACTAGGTACATATTATTTTAGTTTTCTTCTTATATCAATTATTTATATTCAATTTAATTTTTAAAATTATAAATACATTAGGTATACTAACTATAAGACTAAAATTAATACTTAATGTTGATCAAGTTAATATATAACATATTATATAAAACATATTATATTTTCACTTGTAATACCACTAAATATTTACAATTTTCATTTTTAAACTTTTTTTTTATTGTTTGATACATATTATTTAAATCATTTTTTTTTTTTTTTTTTTGTATTCATAGTTTATTTCAAGACAATAAAAGTTCACAAAATAATATTGAAATTATAGATGAATTACAAGATTGCATGGGCTTTAAAAGTGAATCTTCTCAGCAAATACATACACAATGTGTTAATGATAATTTAATTAATCAACAAACAGCAAACACTTCATGGTAATGTTAACTTATTATAAATATTTTAATCAAAATGGTTTTAATTTTTATCGTCTATAACAAAAATTGTTATTTTCTGTCATTGTTTCAACAGCAGTATAAAGTTCAATATTTCTATTACAAAAATCAATTTTTTTTATATAATTAAAGTATCTATACTTAAAAATTGTTTTGTTTTTGTAAACCTAGTTTACTTCACAGCACTAAAGATTCTCAAAATTATATTGAAAGTATAAATGAATAACAAGATTTGATGGGCTATAAAAGTCTATCTCTTCAGAAAGTACATACTCAAATGTCTTATGATATGATTGATGAAGATTCAACAAACATTTTAAGGTAACGTTACATTATTATAATTATTTTAATCAAACATGGCTTAAATTTGTATCATCTGTAGTAAAAATTTGTATATTTTGTTATCATTTCAACAGCAGTATAAATTTCAATATTTCTATTACAAAAATCAATTTTTTTTATATAATTAAAGTATCTATACTTAAAAACTGTTTTGTTTTTGTAAACCTAGTTTACTTCAAAACATTAAAGATTCAGAAAATGGCATTGAAAGTTTAAATGAATTAAATGATTGGAATGGCTTTAAAAGTAAATCTCCTCAGAAAGTACATACTCAAATTTCTTATGATATGATTGATGAAGATTCAACATACATTTTAAGGTAATGTGACACTATTATAATTATTTTAATCAATAATTGCAACTTGAGCTAACATAACGGAGTAAAAATACCTTAATTTTTTATATTTATACATTAAATTTATTAAATATACTATACTAATTTTTCACTGAATAATTGATTATTGAATATTTTGTTATAATATTATAATATGTTTTACTATTATACTAAGACCTTTATATTAACCTTATGATAGATAGACTACAAATTTTTGCAAAAATGCAAACATGTCACACACAGTCCATGCGATAAGAATACTAAAATTACATTTAAAAGTTTATGTCTTAATAATTATGATATAAAATAGTAAATACACTTAAATGTAATTTAATAACTAAATTAAAACAATTTGTTCTCAGACTAGTTGAATCTTCTGAAGAATCACCATCAGAAAAGTCACCAATTAAAATGGGTAAAAAGTTGACCAGAAAAAAACAAAGAAATCCCAAAAATTGGAAACAATCAATCAATAAAGATTTAACTAACAAAGGACTAGAACATGTATCTAAAACAGGAAAAATAATTCCAGCCAAAAATGTAAACTTTCTAAAGTTTTGTAATAGTTGTGCTCATAGTTGTTTACTTAATTTTCATAAAGATGAAATAATAAGTATTCACGATTTATACTATAGTCTCAGCAGAAAAGATAAACTTGGGTTTATACTTAACTATACATCGGTAATTACTTCAAAAAGTAAAAAAAAGTAAAAGAAAAAAATTTTACCGGTATAATTTCTACAAATCTGAGACATTATTGATTAGAGTCTGCAAAAAATTTTTCTTAAACACATTATGTATTAGCCAAAAGGTTATTTACAATTGCCATTCATCTATGAATCCACTATCATTAACTCCACCTGATGAAAAGCGAGGCAAGAATACAACTATTCATATTAAAGCAGATGACAAACAATATGCAATCGACCATATATCTAGTTTACCTACAGTTGAATCACATTACTGCCGACATGACACAAAAAAGCAATACTTAGTTTCTGAGTTGAACATATCAAAAATGTACAATCTATATACAAATAAATGCCTTATGGATGAGAATCCTAGAACACCGGTTAAAGCTCACCTGTATAGATCATTATTTAATTGTAATTTTAACATGGATTTTTCCGTCCTAAAAATGATTTATGTGCTACATGCGAGGAATTTAAAGTATCAACTAATAAACAATATCAGTATGAAGAACATATACTTAAAAAAGATACTATGAGAATGGAAAGAGATGAAGACAAAAAAAATGTGATCAAGAAAATGTTGTTGTTTGTTTTGACTTAGAAAATGTAATCACACTACCAAAAACGAATGTCGACCCAGCATTTTATAAAAGAAAATTAAATGTATATAACCTAACAGCTCATTTGTCAACTTCTAATACTATATATTGTGCCATTTGGAATGAAACAATTGTTGGTAGATCAGGTAACGACATTGCAAGTGCGTTTATTAATATATTACAACATATTGTTGATAATAATTTGGATATACTAAACATTGTTACGTGGTCTGATAGCTGTGTGCCACAAAACAGAAATAAAATAATGTCAACGGCTATTATTGGGTTTATGTTGAAAAATCCCAGAATCAAATCTGTTATAATGAAGTATTCAGTTCCAGGCCACTCGTGCATCCAAGAAGTGGATAATGCTCATTCGCAGATAGAGAAACATATAAAAAAAAAAGATATTTGGTCACCGTTGTCATTTGTGAGATCTTTACTGAAAGTCAATTCTAAAAACCCTTTATTGTCTTACAAATGTCTCTTAATAAGTTTAAAGACTTTAATAAGGTATCGAAATTATATAACTTCACCCAAATACCATTTTTTTAAATTTGTTATTTGCATTTTAACCAAGATTCACTTCCTGAAATTCTATTTAAAACTGATTTCGGGTATAATAATCCAAAAAGCGTGTCCATAGTTTCACATTCAATTGGTTTTGAAAAAAATTTGTTTATTAATCCTCCCGAAGCAGGTGAGGGCTTTAATAAAAAAGTGACTCTAGAAAAAATTTCAGATGTTGAATCTTTATACAAGTTTATGTCGGATATTGATAAACTGTGCTACACAACAATATTTTCAAAATTCAAACTTTGAAAAATAATTCTACAAATTGTTATTATACATGTGTTGATTCCAGGGTTAAAAGTTATTTCCTGTTTGCATTTTAATTTTAATTTTAATATCATTATGTTTATGTTATATTCATTTTATACATATTGAACACTACTAAAAAGTTAAAGGCTGTACATTGTATTTAAGAAAAAATGCAATTTATATTATTAAGTTTCAAGTTTTTTTCTTTGAATTTTTTTGTTGAGTTTTTATTTAACTTCCTACTAAATAACCATATAGTAATTTTATAGTTTGATTGAATTGAGGGTTAAATTGAGGGTTCATTATTATTTTTTTTTCTACTGCTGAAATTATTTTATCGTCTGTGGTAAAGTACAATTATGTAAATAAAGTTTCAAATTATTTTTATCCTATTTATTTTGTTGGCTATTTGTCTACCATAATCATATATTAAAATATACTAGATATGTTAGCAATAAAAATATATGTTGATCCTTTGGTAGATTCTTTATACAAAATTTTTAACATTCACAAAAATTAATTTTATTTTGTTTTTAGTTGAAAACATTTACTAGTAACTGAGTGAATAATTTTAAATATGGATAAGTATTTAATTTTGAAGAGTTAATTATTTTTGGTTGTATTTTTTTTATATAGTAATATTGTTTGAAAATGTTTTCAACAAAATTAATTTATGTTAATAACTAATATAACCAAACAATAACTTACTTCAATAACTGACTCATACAATAAACTTACATTAAAAAATTTCAACATTCTGATACAACTTTATGCCTGAATTTCTTCTTAATCAAAACCATTTTTAAACTGCCTAGTGATATATGCATTAAATAATTAATTGGAGCAATCCCTCATTCTAAATATTTTTTATAAAGGACTGCATTTTTATTGTCATTTATTTGTTTAATCTTTAGGGTAAAACTATATTCATGTGTTTCCATTACGCATGATGTGTACCTATTCGCATACTCTGTATTGAACATTATATGAACATTTATATAGCTACAATATTGAAATATGCCAAAGCAATTTAAATTCTAGCTTTATTCATAACTAATTAAGTAAGAACTTTCCCACATACTCGGAGTAGTTTTTAAAATTATCTAATAGTTACAAATTATGTAGGTACCTAAATATCTAATAGAATTAAAATATTAAATACAATGAAAGATCAAAATGTCCTATATTTTCCCTTTCAATTTACTTATAAGTCAATGATACAAATTATATACAAATTATATACAAATCTATAAATTAATAAATATTATACTATGCAGTACCTAATAATTATGAGTATTATTAACATTTATCCATATTCAACAGAATTTTACAATCGATAGGTATACAGATTTCGATGTTGCATGATATTATTACATTATTTCGTGTTAGAAGGTTGGTAGCAATGAAAAAGCATTATTCTGAAAAGGATTCAGCCAACACAAATAAAAATAATAAATAATAATGAAAAAGTTCTAATTCAATATATTTTATTATATTTTAGGATGAAAAGGTTCTAATTGTAGAACCTTTTCATACTAAACATTTTATAATTTTTATTTTATTAATTTTTATACCAACCAATACAGCAAATTATTATTATGTTTTGAATTAAACTATACAAGTTTCTGCATGGCTCAAAACTTGAATTTTAAAAATATGTTGATCAAGGAGTTAAATATTTGAACTCAAAATTTCTAAAATTGAATTCCTGGAAAATTTCATAAAATCGATTTAGAACCTTTTCATTCTAGACCCACGATATGTAAGTTCGGCAGTGGTATCAAAGTTCTAAAAATCTAGAAGGGCAAAAAATATTTCATGAGGCCCAATATCTTAATATTGCCGTACGGTGGAGAGGAAAGGGATCAATATAAAGTGGCCCTATCCTAAATTTTCATAATATGCCGGGCCATGGCCTGACCTTAACATAGGGTTTGGCGCCACTGAAGTTCAGTAATTGTTTATACGTTCATTTATCGATGAGATAAATTACAGGTAAATTTAATAGTATTTTCTTAAACATTTACAGAATTTATAATACATTTTTCTAGGTAAAATAAAAAATAAAATAACGTCAATTTTACATATCATGAACCATATATCTATATAGTTGATATCCCGGCTGATACGAAATTTCCTCGGAAATTTAGGAAAAGTTTAAGAAAAAAGGAAATAGAGCAAATACGCTAAACTCTTACTTGAATTTTCTGAATCTGCGTAACTGCATAAGTACCTATACTGAACTCGTGTGCTGGCTGGCTGACATTTCGAATTTTGAAATTGCACATTCGACGTTAAATGGTATCAAAAAACTCGCGTCGTACTTAAACACGAATGAACGAATTTCATTCTATGTATTCAATCTCAACGATTTAAATGAACGTAAGACCAACTCTATTCATTTTAACAACGATCCCTGGATCGTGCGAAAAACTAGCGAACGCAATAGGTAGGTACTATAGGTAATATAGCTCATCCGACTTGAACAACAAAGCCAGTCAACACAGCGACAGCTAACAACAACACAGCTTTACAAAACGCACCAAAAAATTGCTTTTACACCACGTGAGCACTGAGCAGCGACGATTTCACAAATACGAGAATTTTGAACGTGATAAGTTTAAATGATTACTTAACAAGAAATACGATTAAAAAATTTGCGAACCGTGCGTCGAATTTCAATTAATTATATTACTACATTAATTTATGGAAATAATAATATTGATCGAATGAAGAAAACACGGTTAACACGTCGTGTACACGTAGACTGAGTACGTAGTATACTTTCTGTGGTAATTACTCACGATTAGATGTTTATTAACATTTTGACAACAGATCTATAACGCCCGACCGCCGATATTGATAAAACAATTTATCGGAAATCGTTCTGTACAGTCCAGACTAAAATAGAACACAATATTTATCATTAAATGCACCATACATCCTAATGTCATGTCATCGTATTACAAATTACAATGCGTGAATGCGTCACATGGCAAATTGTACATTCTGACTAATCTGTCTGTTATGAATTTATGATTAATAATGGAGCAATGGAGCGAATTGACCAATTATCAAATTTTTAAGTAAGAATATTACCCAGTGAATCACTTAGGCCATAGGATATACATTTTAATTTTAAAGCGATTTATGAATATTTAAGAACTGTAAATTGTTTGTGCATTTTAAAATATTTTTGAAACTTAATCATTTTAACTTAGGTACCACTTCCAAACAAGCGGTATGACGATCTTTGAGAGGACACTATTACACTCGCGCATGTGTTGTCTCCTTCAGCCTTCTAATAAATGTAGGTACTACTTTGCGAAAATTGTTTTGCAACTTTACAAGGTGTAGTGATAGTTATAAAAGTTCCAAACCGATTGAAATACAATAATATAGTTGAGAATATATAATTCGTGAAATATAGTTTTTATTCTTTTATATAATTTATTATACCTGTCTCTGTTATGTACAAAAGGGTACTGCCTGTATATTCTAAAAAATAAAATATAATAATACGAATATAAATTATTAGTGTTTCAAAATGAATTATTGTTTGTGTTATTCATTCTTGAATAGGAATTTTTTTTTGTAATTTCTATATTCAAAAAATAAAAATAATATTTCACAATTAACTAAAATTCTCTTTTGGTCATTTTATAGGCCGTCTACATCTACAGATATATACGAAATAGTAAGTTATTAATGGTTATTATGATAATAATATCATACTAGTATTAGTAGGTATAATCGGTATAACAATAATACTATGTAATAACCAGGACTTGGATTTTATAGCACTAAAAATAACTGAAATATACTTTAAGGACCAGAAAAAAATCAAAAATGAAAATTCATTCTGTTCACAATTTAAAAAAAAATACATACAAATTTACGACAGAATATTTTGGATTAAAATATAAATAAAATGTGGGTATTTAATATTCACTATTTTTCCCATGGATTGAACTAAAATTTAATTAAAATTTAAAACAAATGATCAACTTTTTATATTTTCATGCCACATAATTTAAAACAGATTGGTAAAAATATAAAATTATACATTACATTTAAATCATGTGAATTATCAAAAAATAGTACTAAATTCGAAATACTTCAAATATGCAAAAAATAGCATGATAAAATTTCATATTTGAAGTCTTTATCTGATGTATAAAACGAATCTGTAGCTCACTCTTTTACTTTTTATTTGTGTCCTATAAAAAATGTTATAAAATCCAAGACCTGGTAATAACTAATAAGTAATAATTAACTAATATATCGAGTGAACTGTAGACGACTGAATTTTAGCCTTTTAGGTGTCTTTTCGAGGCGATGGAGCTAATAAGGTGTACTTTTAATGTTAGTTTTGCAATTGTTACTTATTGTACGATATTATAACAGCTGTCAATATAGGTACCTATGTGGCTATGTATATGCCAATATCAAATTAATTGGAAATTTTAACAGTTATCTAATATTTTTGTGTTGTTTATAAAATACTTCAGAACGTTATTTAAACTCCTGAGATCATAGACGTGCGCAGACTTTGTTCGCAGGGTATGCAGCTGATAAAATATGACCCTCCCATAGATATAAATGCCCCTAAAGCTAATGTGTATGATATTTCATTATAAACTTATATGGTTACTAGTTACTACTTTATAATTAGAACAAAAATAGATTTAACGTATTTTTTTGAATAAAAAAATTTTTAAATTTAAATTTAAGGAGGAGTATTCGAGGAGAGATTGTTTTCATTTTTTTTTTTTTTTTTGTGTTTATTGGGTTGGAAACTAGCAAGGTATATCAATACTACCTACCTATACTGGCTACTACAGTCCATAATACTAATACATCACGTTCTTTACGACCCCGAACAAAAATTGTACAACAGCTATGAAAAAGGGTCGATGATAATAATAATAATAATAATGTTATAATCCTATTGGTAGGTTCATATATACATAACTTGAGCTAAAACGAAAATATTCGATAAACTGTGTCGTCCGTTGTCCGCCATCCCACCTGCTAGCACCGACGGCGTAGTATCACAACAATGACGCATTGTTCTGTATGATGCCGTGTAGTGCACAGGTGTAGGAATGCATTCTATCCCTCGGTATTTGGCAGCTGGTTTCATGGGAAGACCATTAGATTGTCAAGATTTGAGAATAATAATAATGTACATTCATATCGATAAAAATCTTTAGGTAGGTACGTACCTCTATATAATCCACAACAACGCACCCAAATATATTATATTATACACTACAAGTCACTACTCGTTTTATATGTATACAGTATACAGGATGATTCAGTAAGATTCACCAAGCATACTCACCCCTTTTTTTCTTTAATAATGCAGTTATTAAAATTCCTACTTTTGGAGTTTTTAATACCAAAATAATATACAATATTAAATTATTGAGGGGTTTTAGCCAGCGGCAGCGTACTGCGTACAATATCATGGGTAGACTGGGTGGTACACATAATATAATATTATGCCAGTCATTGGTCTACTTTCTACTTATTTTAACCTTAATGTTAGATACCAAAGGGCCACATATACAATGAATTAGTATATAATATTATACAGGGGGGTTGATTTATCAAACAACATTCATTATTTAAAAAAGTATTGACTTTTTCAAAATATTTTTTTACATAGTTTCAAGTTGTTAAAAAACCAACGTTTTTTAAAGTTTAGAATGGTCGTGAGGTGTGGTACGGGGTTACCCCGCAAAATGTTGGTCCACCACTACGCTTGTCTAAACTTAAAATACTTATAACTCATAAACTACTCGTCCTAAATTCGATTTTTATGAATCAAAATACTTAGAAAAATATTCTGCTTGGGAATATGAAATTAAAAAACGATGTTGTCTTTCAAACTTAAAAACTTAAAAAACGATAAGGATAAAAAAAGTTTAAAAATATAATTTTTTAATAAAAGCGTTGGTTTTTTAACAACTTAAAACTATGTAAAAACATATTGAATTAAACCTTATAGAAACCACGATTACTGTTTAGAATATTTTAGGAAATAATACAAAAATCGACCGCAGACACACACACATATACGGGACATGATCGAAACGATAAGAATAAGACAATTATCCTTGTCAATATTGTACGTAGCCTCCGTAGTTTCGTATTATGAATTATAAAATTATAATATCATTAATATCGTTTATTGTCAATCGTAAATCCAGTATAATGAACTTTAAACGGAACAATCTCTGAACAGGTAATTTAAAATTTAAATCTACATCTTACGTTAGATATATTAAAACATTAAACAGTGGTGATTCAATAATTTATGGATATCTACTGAATAGTTAATAGGTAACCTCTTTTAAAATCAATATATAAACAATATAAGTAGTAATAATACAACTTATATTAAATTATAAATTACTAATAAATTAAATATACCGATGATTGAATAGTTCCGTTATTCATTAGCTGGAAACTTTAACTCTGAACACTAGAAAAATATTGGGGGGTTAATCGTTAATCACTAGTATATTTTTTGTACACCAGACTTCTAACTATGTGTAATTCCACGTACTCCCAAGTACTTGTATTTTCCTGTACTTCCATATAGGTACCTACTTTCTTAAAATTCAAATTTCAAACCAATATCTAGATATTAACACAGCTGTGTTCTCTGTTTTTCTTTCAACTTCCCTATGTTTCTACCACGGTTTATACTTTATACATAGGTACTTTCATGGACTTTCTTTTTAATTCCTTTTCTGGTATTTTCTAACATAAACATCTTCCTTATACCAACGTTTTTGATCACGCATATTAAGATTCTAAAAAAATTATTTAACTAAATCAATATACCTACTCTTGGTTTATTATTAGTATATAGTATATATTATTATATTTGTTCGAATAACTTATATTGTTTATATTATGTCATCACTGCAAAATAAATGCCTAATGTGGATTGCTGGTCACGATAATGGATTTTATAGTATTAAATATATACCTATTAGATATATTTTTATACTAATATACTATCGATGGTCTCAATACATTTTTTACCATTTTCAGGATTAAATATGGATCATGATACTAACATTATTTAAAATCACAGAGTTCTAGTCTATTTCCATATACTATAATATAGTATATTATATTATGTTATATAGGTACCTATAGTAAAATGTATAATTAAAAATACATGACAAATCTGAAATTTAAGATGTGAATCAAATACCTAGATATTTACTGTAGGATTTGTTATTACATAGTAGGTAAAATATGTTTAGATATAGTACCTACAATAAATAATACATAATCTGATTTGAGTGAAAGAAACACAAAATGTTATTCTAAAACCAGTTTATTCAAAATATGTTACACATTATTTAACCATAGGTATTTATTTAGTTTTACAATAGTTAAATAAACAAATTCATATAATTTTTAATTCTAATTAAAAATGTATCCTTACTGTGTTTTATGTAGGCTCATTTGATAAAATAGTGTAACTACAAGTTTAACAACAAATACCTATTTCTTATTTTCACTGAATAATTAAGTGAAACAATTTGATATGAATGATAATAATAAATGTAGGTAGAATACTTAAAATTTTATTTTAATTGTTTGTACATTTTAATAATTTTGAGCTTTTCGG
Source organism: Diuraphis noxia (assembly GCF_037042655.1). Lineage (NCBI taxonomy): Eukaryota > Metazoa > Arthropoda > Insecta > Hemiptera > Aphididae > Diuraphis > Diuraphis noxia. The sequence goes on along the minus strand of NW_028301711.1, from coordinate 102,482,375 downwards.
ATCTTATTATTTCAAATGGACTGTACCCGATCAATGCTAAAGGTCTATAAAATATGTATTTCCTTGGAACAACTTGAATGTCATCATTGCTAGGCCTCTTGAATTTGTCCAATTCTTCTTTTAAAATTTTTATTGTATATTGGTTTTCATTAATATTAATTACTCGCCCAATATACACCCATTGTCATATATAACAGCATAATAATGTTCAACTTTAATATTTATAAGCTCTGTATTTTGTGCATCATCACTGCTTTCAATATTTTCAGAGCTAGGATCGTCATTAAATATTAATTGTTGGTCACTTGATTGTGAGGAACTGTCCTCAGCAAAATTATTCACACTACCTCCACATGTGCCTTTTTTTTTCACTTTTGCCTTTTCTTTAGTGGAAATAGGTTGAGGTAAACATTCCGGTCTATAATTCAATTTACTATTTGATGCATTAATAAATCTCCTTAACCTATCACTACTTACTCGATCGCGTGGTTGTTCTAAAAGCCAACAAAGTGAAGCTTTTTTGATTACCATTGATGCTTTACTAGCCAATATTACTTTTACAAATCGTGAACTTAAAGGTATTTTAGAGATAATTAAATCATCATTGTTCATAAATTGTTTACTAAAAGACTATTTTATATTATGTCTCACATTTTCACTGATCGATTACAAAATAGTAAAATACTGACGAGCGTGAAGGAGGGAAAGGGGTTTTTATTATAGTTTTTTTTATTTATAATTGCGTCTAGATATTTATATGTACATACATTATGTGTAGTCTTACACTAAGACAGCAAATGGGGGTACAATGTTTTCTTCAACTATAATAATTTAATTTCAGTACTTTCGCGTACTTCCACGTATTTCCATGTATTTCTGTGTATTTCCATGTACTTCCGCAGACTTCCGAGTATTTCCATGTACTTCTGCGGACTTCCGTGTATTTTCATATATTTCCCAATATTTATACACCTACTTCCGCTTGTGGTTTACCCTCCAAAAAATATGATTAAAAATTATTTATACACCTACACTGGCTACACTACCTACAGTGCACCTGATATTTATTTATATTTATCTATACCTATTTTTGAAAAAAATATTTTAATCAATCTATTATACTATGTAGAATTGAAATTTTAAAGTAAATACCTACTAAATTTGTAAATCGTAACATTATAAAATTTGTAATTGGGTGTAATAAAATAAATTACACACATTGGATACAAATAAATTTATAATGTTAATATCTATTTAATATCTATTGAAATTTCAAACATAGAAATAATTAAAAACACTCACATTCTATAACATAAATAATATTTGGTTATTATCACAATTATAATTTTTTTATATACATGATATAAACAAATTGTAAAAATCAAAATAGAATTTTAAATCCATGCAATTTATATAAGGAAAAATAAATAAATTAACTCGTTAAGTAACTTGGTTAAAAGTAACTTAACTTAAACTTTTTATCTTGTTAATGCCCAGCCTTGAATTTAAGCTCTGTATATGTTGCTCTAAGAATATGGCTACTGTTGTTATGCTGTTGTTATCATTAAAGATTTTTTTTAATGGTTTGTTTTCAGTTTATACTTAATAATATAATTACCTATTCATGAAAGTCCTATATATGTTGTATTGAGATTTTAAAATATTATGTATAACTTAATTAATTATGTAAAAACAGGAAATATTAATATTTGAAAACCAGGTTAAGAAAACAGTCATTCACAATAAATAAAATTTAAACAAATCATCCTGAATTCACTAAGTTAAGTATCTAAAAAAATTATGTAATATAATAATAACTATTAGTATAATTTTACCCATGATCAAAAATTACAATTTAACTAGGTTAAATTTGATGATATATAAGAATATGTGAGGACCAAAATAGGGTTCAGGGATGGTGATTGCATGATACGATCACTAATGGACTTTTTTTGAATCTAGCATCGCAAGGCTTGTTTTAACATACATGTTTCGTTTACTTTTAGATGAAAACATGAAACTTTAATTTGCATTTTTTAACAATTTTAAATTAATTTTTTCAGAGCATTTTCAAGTCCTGAAACCTTCCTGTAAAACTTTTTTCCATCCATTAAGATATAAATTACCTAACATTTAAGTTTACCAAACTTGTATTAGAATTTAAAACAAAATTATAAAAATAAGTAAAAAAGCAACGCTTCTTTTTAATGCATTATTCAAACATTTTAGGGCATAAAAGAATTTATTTAGAGTATTTTTAGGTTTTTTTTTTTTTAATTCCAGGAATTATTGTTGTATTTTAATTTATAATTTACAGATATACTTTATTTGATATTATTTTAATTATTTTTGCTTTTGATTAATTAATTCATAATATTTTCTCATAAAATGTTCTATTCGTTTTAAATTCTGATTGCACTATGCTCTGCCTATTGAACAACCCTGCACCCTTTAAATCCAGTTTCTCCAATGCCTTTTAATTAAGTTTAATTAACTGATAAAATGAAATAGTTTTTACTAAAGAAACAAAACGTTAAACATTCAAGGACAATTTTATGAAAATTGGTTTAAAAGTTAGAATAAGAAAAAGTTAGAAGTGTAGAATACAGTGTAAAACTTGATTGTTTTTTCTGTGGGATTAATATCAGTTAAATGAGAAAAATATTGGACAACTAGATTAGACATTCTCTCAATTGGGTTTTGATAATATTAAGGAACTAACAAATTTAGAATACTTTCGCTTTCCATGCTACGCAACTTTATTGCTTTTAACTGTGAATTATCAGGTGTTCTTATAGACAGAAACAATAAAATTATTTATCAAGATAACAATAACACAATATTGTAAAAACGTTAATGCCGTTAATGGTAGTAATACGATAGAAACGCCTTAGTCAAACAAGCCGGTGGAGGTATAAATAACAAAAACGATGACGTACTTAGTCTTTGGCGAGTGTACAAACAACACTTAGCGTTATTCTATATCCGGCAGCTGTGCACCCAAAAAAAAAAGTCTTCCCCATTTTCATTTTTCAGATGTACCAACATTTGTGAGCAAACATTTTCCAGCAGGAACTTTATTTAAAAAAATTCGAAAGCTGACATTACTGAATGTTGTCAGCCTCGAATTTCTTGTTTAAAGTTAATAATTAGTGTAATATCAATTTATTTTTAGATTCTGAACGAAGTGATGAATGTATTGATTTTACAATGATGTGTGTGTTTTTTTTTTTTTTTTGTGTCTGTGTGCAGTATAACTAGTCGAAAAAATGCTTCGATTTCAAACTTTGGGGGTGGTTTCCGATGTAAAAGTGAAGATCCTTGGTGCATTATAGAGGTCAAAAGTAAACATTTTCCAACAGTTTTCAAAAAAATCGAGAGAAACAAAAAAAAAAAATGACAGAAAAACGCGAATTTTTACGAAAAACCAGTTTTCGACCAAATCGATATTTTTATATGGTTGTAATTCAAAAACTAATCTCAGTAAATACTTGAAATTTTCACCAAATGTTAATGTTAGTGATATCTATATACAGTATAATTTTCAAAAATGTTCGACTTTTTTGAGTTATTTATAGACCACTGAAATTTTCGATTTTTTGAGAATTTTTTTTTGAAATGTCAGTAAAAAAATGTTGGATGACCAAAAAAACTTGAGAATTTAATAGAAGGTTCCTTATGAGTTATTCTTATCGTAGCTAAAAAAAATTAAAAATCGTAAGTCACAATTTTTTTTAATAAGCGTTTACAGTTCAAAATTTTACGAAATCTGTCGAAAACGCGAAAATTTGCAAGTAATTTTGAAGTTGAAAAATCATAAATTTTTTTGCGTTTATAACTAAGGATTAAAAATACAACACTAAGTTTTCCATAAGTTTTCCTTCAAGTAGCTATAGAGAAAACTCGAAGCATCATTATAGGAAAAATTTTAAGTGCGTTTGAATTTTGAATTTTTACGAAATAGCGTAACGATAACGATTTATCCTCAAACGAATTTAAATATTTGTTATTATTCAAAAAGTATAAGTCGCAGATACTTGAAAATTTTATCAGTCATTTAGATTGGCATTTTCTTTACATAATTTAATTTTCAAAATATTTTGACTTTTTTTGAGGTGTTTATAGACGACTGAAATTTTCAATTTGTCTGAAAATTTTTTTTTGAAGTTAAGTGTCGATAAAATTTTTTTGGCCCTATCAAAATACTTGAAAATTTAATACAAAGTTCGGAGTTCCTCATAAGTTATTCTTATAGTGATTAAAAAATTATAAAAATACATAGGCACGATTTTTTTTTATTAGCATTTGAAGTTCAAATATTGACTTAATACGTAAAAATTACGGCAATTTTCAAATTATCTTAGATCGAATTTCATAAAAGTTTTTCTTTTTAATTCTAAGATTTGATAATTTAATACATGGGACATGGCTCATAATATATTTTTACAATAGCAGTTGAAAAATAAAATGAATGTATAGCCACAATTTTTTTTACACGCATTCAAATTTTAATTTTGACAACATACGTAAAAATCACGAAAATTCATTAATTATTTTATCCTAGAAATTCATAAAAAATTTTCCTTTTATACCTAAGATTTGAGAATTTAATACAAGGCTCATAATATAGTTTTGCAATAGCAGTTAAGAAATAAAAGAAATATAGGTATAGCCACATTTTTTTTTACATGCATTCAATTTTTAATTTTGACAATATAAGTAAAAATTACGAAAATTCGTAAATTATTTTATTCTAGAAATTCATAAAAAATTTTCCTTTTATAACTAAGATTTGAAAATTTAATACAAGGCTCCTAAAATATTTTTTACAATAGCAGTTGAAAAATACAAGAAATGTATAGTCACATTTTTTTTTTACAAGCATTTAAATTTTAATTTTGACAACATACGTAAAAATCACGAAAATTCACAAATTATTATAAGCTAGAAATTCATAAAAAATTTTCTTTTTAAATCTAAGATTTGAAAATTTAATACAAGATTCTTACAAATTTGTCAATCTTTATCACAAAAAAAATGTCCACCGGAAATTCAAATTAAATTTTTATTAGCATTTGAATTTCAAATATTGACAATAATTTGTCAAAACCATGAATATTTGCAAATTATTTTGTAGATCAAAATTCATAATATTGTTTGTATTTATATCTAAGGTTATAAAATTTAACACCAAGTTTTCCACAAGTTTTGCTTCAAATAGCTATAGAGAAAATTTGAAGTGTCATTATAGAAAAAATGTTTTGAGCGTTTGAGTTTTAAATTTTTATGAAATCGCGTAATGATAACGATTTATCCTCAAGCCAGGCGTTCGTATATACAAGGTATTATGAATTATGATAACTACATGATAACTACACTAATTGATTAACCATGCCATATGCAAAATGCGTCTTAATTGAAAAATAAAATATTTGTTTCAAAATAGAATATATGACAATATTTAAATATAATATATCCTAGACTGACAAATCATCTCCGTTCAGAATCGTTTTTCGTATACAATGATACCTATCATTGCATTCAAATTTAATCCCATCCATTACAGTAACCTACTGTACAGCAGAGCGACATCCACGACTTACCCGCTATTTTTTTTAATATTATTAAATCAAGGCTTCCACATATCAGCCTGTTGTTGGTTAGTTCTCGACCTTTTTATGTTTGCGTACCGCCTGGCACCTACGAAGTATGAAAATGTTCATGTACCACTTGACCAAATAAACTTTTTTTTGCTTATTAAAATTGTAGGTATGCATTATTTTACTTTTACTGAATTCTATACGTGTATTATGCGATCGATTTAATTTTATTCATTAAGGGAGATTTTCTTAGCATACCATATAATATAAGCTTTATGCGTACTACAGGTCGAAATGGTGCTGGCGTAGACTATTAATATATCTATTATTGTGTCTAGGATCGGCGCTAGGATCTGCGGGGCTCCAGGCAAAATAAATAACAGTCTCATTACATATTATCCAAACTAACTAATCTCTGAACAGTATAAAATATAATTTAAGAACTGCGGGGCCTTGATTATAATTTTAAAATCGCGGGGCCCGGGGCAACTGCCCCGATTGCCCCCTCCCCCTGGCGCCGTCACTGATTCTGTCTGTACCTATTACTGACATACACGTAATGCGCTTTGTGATAAATGAGAGAAAAGAGAACAATGTTTTATCATAGAATATTCAGAAATAAAATCAATGTAGTAAAACTTAATAAATTACACGTACACCTCCACCACGGAGGCTTCGACATTCCGTGCGTATAACAAAAACATTAAATTAGATGGAAAATGTAATTCAATCGAATATCAAAATGAATATCGCTAAGTTACTAACATTGTATTATGTTGTCGTGTTATTTCGTTATACATTTTAGTTATTGACGATTTATACTTTTACAATATAGGTATCATAATATGTTTTAAATCAATGTGAAAATCACAGACTCGTATAAGAAGGATTGTAGTTAGTATGCTCCGACGCTCCATCTATAATTATTATATTATGAGGCGTAAATTAGTCAATTACATGTAACTCCGATGATTTTCATGTTACATGTTTACATACCGTAGCATTTTTTTTTTGTAACTATTTGTTCAGATTTATTGCGAAAATGTTTCTGTTCTAAGAAAATGAATGGTCCATTCAACATGTGTCTTAGGTTGAATAAAGCGGAAATTACAAGACATTTCAGACGCACATAACAACAATTGTCTATTATAACATTTATAACATCTATGATTTGCTACAAGAGGCGGTGAACGGTCACCTAGGTCCTCGTCCAATTAGTACCCACGTACCAAAGTCCTAAGGAACTAATAGGTGGTTTCACATAATGATATTATTAACAAATCGAAAGATATTGTCCATTTAAACTACGATTTAAGACGTATATCTTTCAAAGGATACAGTTTACTGTGGGGATTCTATAGGTGATACGGATACGTCATACGTCACCCGGTCACCGTCGACACAACAATATAATTGTATTTTACCGTCGTCTGCAGTGTGTGGCGACTAGCGAGTGACGACTTCAGTCTGTAGATGTTGTTGTATATAGATAAGTGTTGTACATAACATAACCAACAAATCATTACGAACATAATTTATTGGAGATGATAATAATATAATTTCCTTTGTCCAACCTCGTGACTCGGTCACCGCACGATTACCGCGGTACGTCGCTGTCGGTAGTGGCGCTATCGTTATCGCACGGCGTCGTCGTACCTTATCATCTGAACGTTTCGTTTGATTCCAATTTATTCTTTTGATCGTTACCGTTCTTTTATTGAAAATTATATATATTTCGCCTGTTATACCGCAGTGCATAGACTCTGTTCTCTCGAATCTCTTCCCAGTCCCTGTCGTTCAGTTTTCGACGTCCAGCCCACGTGTCCGAGTCCTATCGCAACAGGCCGACTTTTCCTACGACAAGAGACACGAACAATACGCATGTCAATCCAGAATCTCAACGTTTTTGGTGAGTAATGAGTGTCGCGTAGTCGTAAACGCCGTCCATCTTGGCGGGGCGAGAACGAGGCGCACCGAACAAATCAGATTCCGTCGCAGTAATATATATTTTTCTTCTTCGTTTTTTCGTTTTCTACACGGAAAGCACGTCGCTTGTCGCCGACACACTGCACTTGCGCCGGAGTGCTCGATAGCGTGTTTTAGGGCGTCACCTCAATGGCTCAGTTTCGGATTGTCACCCTTTTGCGTTTTTTCGCGTCAACTCCTACCGTCGTGTCACGTGGCCGTCGAAAAGAATAAAAGCTATGTCGGTCGCAAACGACCGTACGCCTCATCTTAGGTCACCACAGTTATTCCCTTGATCATTTTTCCCATTTTGGTTTCACGTTACATCCTTGTTGTGGGTCTCAAATGTCGGTCATTTCCATCCGGTTCTGTTTGGTGGCGTTCCATTGACTTAGGTAACACATCTACAATGATGAGAATCTGGAACCTTATGAAATCTGTGACTTAACCTAGGGTGACCATACGTCCTGTTTTTTACAGGATTGTCCTTTATTTCAGCGTTGTGCCCTGTTGTCCTGACAAACTTCATTCAGGACGCTTTTTGTCCTGTTTTTTTGATCAAACAAAATTAATGAATTTGAAAACAAAACTTACGAAAGTAATGAATAATGATTATAATTGTAATCTTGTGATTGTCTGAATTTATCAGTGTGGTGTATGTCTACGAGTTAAAGGAGTTTATCGGAGTTATCAGATTGACCGTTATCGGACTATATGCTTTCGATTCTATCAATTTATATCACTGAAAATACGTTTTGTGAATACGGTTATCTTTATTATAGCGAAGCTATTGCTATTAGTTTGGTACCAACAATCGTTGAGTGTTGTTGACTTGTTGATAATCGTTTATATATATATATATATTAAGTATTAATAAAAAAAAATTAAATTATTATTAATTTTGTCCTGTATATTTTTTTTAATATGGTCACCCTAACTTAACCATCATACATATTCTGAGTAGACCTTCAACACTATTAGATTTCATTGCGCGCTCTTTCGGTAGTCTTTAACAACACCACCAAAAAGTACTAAACTTTGATTTCTATCATAATTATCTGGAGTTGATACTCTACGTTGAGTCTTCCATGCCATTGTTCAAGTAGTGTTTATGTATTTATCCATTTATCTAGTGTAAACTCTTAAGCTTTTAACTAGGGTTACTACGTTTAAGTACCTAGATATTGTATTTTTCTTCTAATTTTTTTTGAGTTTTATACATCAAACTGTAAGTGCCCACTACTCAGAATTAATAACAAGCGTTTTTTAAATTTTAATATCAATCTAAGCTAACTTTCTCAAAATGTATTTACTTCTCCCATATGATCTGGCAAATTACAGCCATGCTATTTTGATTATTGTTGTAATAATTGCTTAATAATTTTATTTTAAAATTACTTATTGTTGATATTTTATATTTAAGACCCGTTTGCTGATGCAAACAAGGGTGCAGATGATGATGTACAAGATGGGCTTGTTCATATAAGAATTCAACAGCGTAATGGTCGCAAAACATTAACAACGGTACAAGGTCTGTCATCAGAATATGACTTGAAGAAGATTGTACGAGCTTGCAAAATGGTAATAATAATTAATATTAAATATTTCTTTTATTAAAGTATACTTTATCTAATTTTACTGTTTACTTATTTTGACTGTTAATAATTCTTTTTTTGTAATACTATAAAATGTTAAGACTTAAGACAAAAGACTTATACATAAATGCACAACATACAATATAGTATAGTTATACATAATTGTTTAGATACATATTATAATATTTTATTATTTTAAAACTATGTCTTACTATCAGTACACTATACCAAAGTGTCTTAAAACTAGTTTTACTTAGTATATTATATTATATGCCTACCTAAATTAAAATAACTAATTTCATTTAATTATTTACTATATTTACTACGTTTAATTACTATTCTATATTTATTAATAATAGTTAAAAAGCTGTTGGTGAAGTATGTATTTTATTTTTAGACCCAATAAAACATAAGCCACAATTAATCTTAGAGTTAAATCACATTTTACAAAAATTATTGAGAATAATATTTTGATGGGGTATTTATGTTGTTTGTGGTTTAACGCACACTTGTCGTCTACCACATATGTTTCTACACGTCATATGCGGTCTACTGCCGTGTATCTATATATATTTTTTTGGTTTAAAACTTCTAGTTATTAAAAATATGCATAGTACATCTCCATCATTGCTGCCCTCATATTTGGTGGAACAATGGTGGCGTCTATAAAACAAGAATGACAACACATTTGATTGTTTTTTAAGAGAGGTTAAATTATATTGTACCTAATTTAAATTGATTAATGCATATTTCTATATAATTTACATTTTTTTTCAGTTAGTTTTTAATACATATACTAATTAAATGTACCTACATATTATAATGAATTAATACATATTTTTATATATTTTATTGTATTATTAAATATTATATTTAAATTCTACATTAATAAATATATTGTAATTCTACATTTATGTATCCATTTTTTATAGTTATAGATTGTTTGGTAAAAACTTATACAGGTTACCATCATTTTAATAGATACTTCCACTAAATTATAATAAATTTAAATTATTTTAATATTTTAGGAGTTTGCTTGCAACGGCACTGTAGTTGATCATCCCGAGTATGGTGAAGTATTACAACTTCAAGGGGACCAGCGAGAAAACATTTGCCAATGGTTAACTAAATGTGGTCTTGCCAAGTCCGATCAACTCAAGGTCCATGGTTTCTAATGCTTTGTATTATTACATTACTCAGTCAAACAAATCATAATAAATTAAAAATTAAAAATATATGTTAATAAATTTAATGTTTGATTCTACTGATTTTTTAATTTTTTATTTAAATTTAAATTTAAGTGTAGATTCAAATTAGCATTAGTGATAATATCTTAGTGTTATCTTATTACTGGTATATTGTTGGTACTGACATATTTAGAGAACATTTTCAAAATGTTTTTCATATCTTAATGTATCAAGAAATTTTTTTATCTGTATTACACATAGTTCCACATTTTACTTAGTATGATATTGGTGTTAAAATCTTCATTAAATTTATGGCATTTAAATGTTTTTCTTTTATATATTTAATGTATATATTTACTGGCGTGGATCTAGAAAAATAAAATGGAGGGGAGACTAATTTTTCAGAATAAATTCGATTACAATTTTAGTTTGCACCAGATTAGATAATAATAGTTGCAATTGTATTTATATTTTAAATGTATACAATTTAAGATGTATGAAGTATTATGTATTATATAAATACATTCATAATATGTAATTTTTCTTTAGGCACCACCCAAAACCTCTTAGCCTCTGGATCCACGCCTGTATTTTTTCTTAAAATGTATTTACATTTTATTAACCATTCTAATTGTCCGAATCATTTAGTGAATTAGCTTTGGTAACTCTGTGACTGTTTAGTTATGAGCTAAAGGTGTGTCCCCACTGCATGCGGCTTTCTTTAATGTGAACTGACAACCATTGAGAATCTGCTGCTTCTGTTGATCGGCTACAAAAACCGAGATGCTTCACATCCACACCATAATAATGAAGTCGAGTGGTAAAGCTGCATGCCAACGGGGACGCGTCTTAGAGGGTTAGGTTAACCAAAGTTATTTATTAACTAAAGCTATCTATGGTTTGATAAAAAAAAAATAAAAAAATGTGAATACATAAAAGTACCAATTTTAATATAGACACTGTATACAACCTTTTAGTTAGTAAATGCACAACATTAGACATTTACGTTTTCAGAACCATATTGTTAAGATTAATTGTTGAATTGTCAAACTTAAATTTTAAAATAAAATTCTGTACATTTACAGGTTAGTTTTTATTAATGTTTTAATTTTACCGTCGATTTAATCTATTTAAAATTCTAAAATATTACAATTTAAAAATTTTGCAACTTAGCATATGAATTTAAGTAGCACTACTATCCAACTTGAATTCCAAGTATTTTTTTAACAAACAAGTTTGGCAATTATCATTTTAATTCAATATAGTAAAGTTTTCTTAAGAAAAAAAAAAAAAAAATTGGTTCTGCTGCACACAGATTTGGTAGGAAGTACATTATAAGACAGAGATGAAAAGATGAGAGGTACATGGCTGTAGTGTCACCTCAACTGAAATTGAATAATAATTACAAACCAATAATAGACTTGCACCAAAATTTACTGAATTTCAAGATTAGGTGTTAAGCTAAAGAGTTAATTAGTCAAAATTAAGTTAAGAAGGTTTATAACTTAACAGTTAATTATGATGACAAGTCGTAGATATATCATAAAATTTAAATATTAAAAAATTATTTAGAATTTTTTGTTAGGTTTTATTGATTCTTACATTTTAAAGTTCATTATGAGAGTTTTCAAACTGTAATGTTTTAGTGATTTAGATTGTTTATTTAGTTATAACTTATAACTCATAAAATTTTCAATAAAACTTGATGTAATCTACAGACCATTTTCAAATTTGACAATTCTTAACAACACATAATTGATTCTTCTGAACTTTAACGTTTATTATTATATTTAATAAACACAATCTTAATAATATTTTCAAAACATTTAGAGTATGTAGTTTTATCGCTAATTTATGCTATGAACAGTATGAACTATACTAACACCGTTCTATGGTATTGACTCAAAAGATAATAACAATTATATAGGTACAATATAATTAATTATATATTATTAATTTTAAAATAAGTTATTATAGAACAGTAAAATAAGTCATAAATATATCTAATTTATTAAATATATTTATTAAATATATATCATATATTTATATTTTTTATATTTATCTATAATAATATTTCATATTAAATAAATAATGTGTTATAATGTTTTGTGTATTTATGATAGAACTTAAATTGAAATTAAAAAAACTATTTTTCTATTGGATAATTTTAATATTTTAATAATGTTTTACGCTAACACTTTTTTTAACTTGGTAACTATTATTTATTGAACAGACATAAATTGTTTTACAGACAAAAAAAATTGAAACAAAAACCGAACAAGGTTGTGGAACCTAACTTAACCAACCGAACACCAAAAAAAATTAAAAAATACGATGCAATTAACTGGGCCGACAAAATCATGATGATAAAATGTAAAAATAATATTAAACTATTACTGTGTTACCAAACCTAACCAAACAAATAAAGATTTGAAATGTTAATACTTATAAATGAAAAGTTTTTATAATTTCAAATGAAAATATCGAATAAAATTGGGATATATCTTTTTTACAAAATAAATACTAATTTAATATGTTGACTTAATTCATCAAAGTTATGAGAATTCGCAAATTGTATTGATGTTAAAATTGTCTTAAGTTTAAGTTTTAAGTTAAGGTTTGAAAATTTAAAATAAAACTTCTCATAAGTATTTAATACTGTAGGTACGCAAAAAATCTTGAAATTATATAAACACTTTTTTACTAATTTATTTTTTTGTACGTAACTAAAAAATGTTTTTGGTAAAAATGAATTCATCCTACAGCTTTACTATTTATAAAATAAATAACCTATTTATAAATAAATAAATAGTTGTCCCGACAATGCTTTGCTATTTCTAGTCTTATAATTTTTTTTTTTACTCATCCTATTTTTTACATTTCTTTATAAACATTTTTTATACATTTCTATTGTAAGGATTCATTTAATTTTATAGGTTTTACCTTTATATTTTTACTTAAAGCTTCGCTGTACACTATGTTGGCACTTTGGCAGTGGTATACTGGTATTTGTAGGAGGCACAAAACCTATTGATTTTCAGAAAATCTACTCCAAAAAGACCATGAGGTAATAGTTGCTCATGAGAAGGCACCTTTCTTAGGTCGATGCTAGCTATCGAGAAAGATTGTTCCCGGGATTTATTTATTGTAAGGGCAAAACAATATTTTTACAGGAAACCTCTAAACCTTTTATAAGATTTAGCCAGCTACAGTACCATAGATGATTATCGCTGCGCTCTGTGGGGCATTTATTTTCCTACTATATTATTATTTACTTGAGAATGTTGAGATTGGCATTATTTAAATTAGCAATATCTTTTGAATAGAATGTCCGATTTAATTGTATCGCGAAATCGTTTGTAGATATTGATAGGTTTATTAATATTGTACAACATTTTTTTGTTCTATTATCAATATTCATGCGATGAATTATACGTTAGTTTACATTATTGAAGTTTTATTAGAAAAGATCCCTAATTTGTTCTAGTAATAAATATCTTGTGTTATACTTAGGGATGATGAAGTTATCTAATGGTGAATGAATTTTTGAAATCGGTGCAGTAGTTTTTGAGTTTATTCGTTACAAACATACAACAATAATACATATCACTCCTTTTTAACTCATTAATAATTATTAACGAGTTTAGAAAAAAATTCTTTATTATGAGCCGTAAATCGAAATGATCTTAGAAATTGCTCGCGGTACACGGTTTGAGAACCGCGTTGATATTAAGTATAACTTAATATCCTACGTTACACCCGCATGTATTGTCTCCCTCTACAAGTGCGTAACATACCATACAATTGTACACTCGGAAGTCAGAAGATCACGTTTTTCACCGTAAACTTACAATTTAGAACGAATTGACTATTAAAAATAAAAGTAACATTATTATCGAGGGCTTCTCATAGGCTTTTTATTATATTTTAATTTTAAAGCGAATTATGAGTATTTTAAGATATACAAACATTAAACAATTTTTAAATACTCAAAACTTGTTTTAAAATAAAATATTATTATAAAAATCCTATGAGAAACCCTAGATTATAATGTTATCTTCAGTTTGTATAAGAGGTCAATTCACCCTAAATTTTAAACTCACAGAACTAAACGCGATCTGCTGAGTGTAAAATTTGCTATGTTATGCAATATTGTAGTAAAACGGAGATAACATATTATGCGGGTATAACGACCTCTTGTATAGTCAGTATGGATAACCTATCCCAATAGTATTAATAATTATGGTTATGACTCAAAATATATACTTATAGAAATTGTCATACTGACATTGTATGTTGGATTCTGAGTGGAGTGATGAATGTATTGATTTTACAATGATGACAATGATGTGTGTGTGTGTGTACGATAAGTTGTCGAAATAATGCTTCAATTTTCAACTTCTGCAATAAATTTTCCGGTGGGAAATTAGTGAATCTAGTTGAACTCTAAAACAAATTACCTACCATAGATACATGACATTTTCACCGAATGTTCAAATAAACATTTTCTATACTTGATAAAATGTTCAAATTATTTAAAATATTTTAAAGTTATTTTTATACATTTTCAATTTTTAATTATTTTCGTTCATTTTTCTTTAAATGACAATAGAATTTTATTCGTTAGATATAAAAGCTTTAAGATCTAATAACGAGACTTCTAAAATATTGTTAAAATGCTAGTTAAAAAATATTAAGAGTACATAGGTAGTTACAATTTTTTTTTAATAAGCATTTTAAGTTCAAATTTTGGCAAAATACGTAAAGAAAATTACTCTGAGTTAATAATTCATAAAACTTCATCTTTTAAAATCTAAGATTTGAAAATTCTATACAAGATTCTTCATTACTTCATGAGTTTGTCTACTTTTGTCAAATAAAAAATGTTTACCTGAAAGTTAAATTAAAATTTTATGAGCATTTGAATTTAAAATTTTTACAACATTAGATATTCACTCAATTTCTATTGTACCGATATTTTTATTATGTTGTTATTCAAAAGCGAATAATTGCAGAAACTTTAAATTTACACTATATGTTTATTTCATCAATTCCTATAGTTGATAAAATTTTCAAAATATTTCAACTTTTTTAATAATAAATTTATAAACATTTGATATTATCGTTGTTTAGGTTTTTATTCTATAAATGTTAATAACATTTTATTCAGTAGGTCAAAAAACTTGAAAATTGTATACAAGGTTCCCCAAAAATTGTTATAATAGCAGTTAGAAAATGTTTAAAATACATACGCATGTTTTTCTTTTATAATCGTTTAAAGTTCAAATGTTGACAAAATTTATTAAATTGATAAACCGGTTTTGCTGATTTTTTACAAAAATATAGTATTTCCATGAAAAAACTCATTTTTTATAAAAAAAAGAGCTATCTGATTATTATACACAGAGCCCTTCATTTACGAATGGAGCTTCGCAGAAAAAAATTTTTTGAGGCCGTATATAATATTGCCTAAATTTAGCACCTTTTTTGCAGCTATCAAAATGTGATAACATAATTTTCATTATAATTTATAATATAATAGTTTATTATAATTAGATTTAATGGTTTTATATATTGCTAAATTAAAATAGTTAAATAAATTTAATAATACACACTTCGTTGCGAATATTTCAAGTGAAAATATAATACAAAATATGTTATGATATTAATAAATAATAATAATAATTAACTTTATTGCAACAACTACAATACATACATAACAAAAATAAAAATACCATGAATCACATATCGTAGCAACCCCTAAAAACAAATCTTGTGCTGGAGGAGCGAATTCTTATTACCTAAAAATATACATAAATTGAAAAATATAATATAATAACAAATCTGTTGTTCACACTATTATAACATTATAATACATAATACAACATTTTAAATAATCTTATTATAATCATATTATCTTTGAAAAATCAGCATGTCTAAGATAAGTTTTGAAAGAGTTTAAAGTATCAAATTGATTTATATTAATATTTAATAACCGACATAAACAATTAAAACCAGTATACAATACACTTTTTGTCTAAAGGCTTTTTGGCATTTCAATACACGAACATTAACATTTTGTTTATATCATGATCATGATCTGATACAGGTATTAAATGTTTATGCTGAAACAAGTCTACTAATACAGCTTGATTAAATACTACCTTAAAATTATTTACATTCAGTTTTTCATAAATTAAAATAGTACTTGTTTGCAGAGGAAGATTTAATAATACCATTTATTGTAACATTTAAGTTATGTACAATGCTATTATAAGCTCCTCCCCAAATGGATATACCATATGAAAAAATAGATTGTACTAAAGCTAAATAAATAATTCTTTTATAATTTACATCTAAAATATACCTGGCTTCATTAAATATATAGAAAAGTTTACGTAAAATACCATTTATGTAATTTACATCCCATTCCATCTAAGTCTATAATCTATTTTTAAGCCTAGATATTTTAATTCATTGACTTTTTCAAGTTTTACACATTTTAGATCATATTTAGTTAAATTAGAATTGCATTTTAGGGAATGTACAATTAAATTATATCCATGTAAAACATTATTAAAAGATAAATTAAAACAAATAAATTTAGATTTTAGTAAATTCAACTTTAATTTATTTTTACAAAACCAAGCATAATATACATCTGATGTATTACATCATTTAAAATATTATTTGCTTCATGATACAAGTTGTCGACTGTTGGTTCGGATATTAGTATAGCCGAAACTTATGAATTCTTTATTACTATTTATATTTATGTTAAATAAGTCATTTATAAAAAAGATAAACAACAATGGGCCTAAGATTGTTCCCTGTGGAACTCCACAATTTATGCCTGTAGCTTTACTTTAGGTAACACTCATTTATTTAAATAATTTGAGTTCTTTCACTTAAGAAATATTTTAATAGATTATTAGCAACTCCCCGAATACCTTAATATTCTAGCTTTTTTAATAATAACTCATGATTTACGCAATCAAAGGATTTTTGTATGTCAAGAAAAATACCCATTACTTTGTAATTAATGTCAATATGTCTACGAACAAAGTAATCAAGTTTAAAAAGAGCATCAGTTGTTGACAAACCAGGCCAAGAAACCAAACTGTAAATTAGAGAAAAATGAATTCTTATTAAAGTAATTTAATAAACAATTTTTGATCCATTTCTCAAAAATTTTTGATATAGTTAGGGATAATGAGATAGGTCTATAATTTCGACATGATAAATTATCACCTGATTTAAATAATGGAATAACAGTACATTTTTTAAAAGCTAAAGGAAAAACACCTTTTAATAAAGACTTATTAAAAATTAACGATAATGGTATAGAAATAGTTGTTAGACCATGTTCATAATATGAGTTAAAATTGTTAATCTTATCAATATACTCACTAATCTCTTCACTACTGATTTGATTAAGAAAAATACTGTTATTGCTCTGATTTTTATCATTAAAGTTAATAACAGTTGGATTTATATGTTCTATTTCTAAATTATTTTCTACGTTTACAAAAAAGTCATTAAACTCATTACAAATTTCAGTTTTAGATTCAATAATAATACCATTTTTATTTTTATTTGTAATTTTATTAATATTATTCATTTGCTTGCACGGTGTACCCATAATTTCATATATAACTTTCCAGATTTGTTTACTGTCAGATTTATATTGCTTTAATTTATTTTTATAGTACATCTGTTTTCTTAGAAAATAAATTATTATTATTATTGCATAAAGTATTAATACATAGTCACATTTTGTAGCCTACATTAAAAATAAAACTTATTAAATCTATTGATAATAAAGACAAGTTTACTTCTAAAACTTAGATATTTACTTTTTAAAATTATATAAAAGTATAGATTATCTAACTTGTCACAACAAATTTTACTTCTGGTTAAGAAATAAAAACATTTGTTAGCTAAATCACTAGTGACAACTGCTTGTGATCAGTATTTTTTGAGTAGTAGAGAATATAATAATGACATAGATTGTTAATTGAGCAAAATCAATGCTACCTATAAATATTATTGGTACTTACTACCAAGATATTTTCAAGACTACCTATTATAATCTTCCGGGGTTATCTCAAATACTTAAAAAAAATTAAGACTTCCTCGTATAAACTGATGAGATGCCGTTTACTTATATTGAATTAATAATTGTGAATTTTGATTTTAATTTTTGTTTTAAATTTTAAAAATAATGTTATATTGAAAATAAATTATTTTTATCTGTTAAATACATTAAAGCTACCTAATAACTATTAAATATTTTCTTGTTACAATACATACCAGATAAATATAATAACAGAATCAAGTGTCTTAAATATTTGATTAAGTGGCAAAAATATAATAAAAATAAAATTTACTTTGTATTTAAAAATTGCTGTAGTGAAAATAACAATAGAAGTTAGTATTGAAATTATTTCAGTAATCGAGATAAACTATTTATACATATAAGGTAGTCAAAATAACATGAAAGTATCATATGATTGAGCTATTGATAAAAAGTAAAATTAAAAAAAAAAATCAATAACTATTGTAACGCCAAATGGTCAAAACAAATTATTAATATTATTATTTTAAAAAAACGATAATCATACTTTTGTTAGCACATTTACATTTGTCTTCTATTGACTAGAGTAGTTAAATATTAAAGTTATAAACAGTGTCGGCCTGGTAATTAAAGGGCCCCTGATGCATTTCTTCAGAAGGGCCCCCAAAACATGCTATTAAATAAAAATGATAAAAAATGCTTATTAGTAGTGAAATATTATACTTTTAGTAATATCGGGGCCCCTCGACACAAATACGGCCGGGAGCCCTGGATGCGTTCGCGGCCTGGCGGCCATGACCAGGCCGACACTGGTTATAAAGTTAAATAAAATTTATAATATGATTGTTTTTTTTATTAAAAAAATTATATGTTATTTAATCTATCACAATGTGTTCAAACAAAAAAGTTTAAAGGAGTTTAAAAAGAATATGTAAACACAGATACATAATTAAAGTTTAAACAATAACTTCTTGAATTTTTTGATTTGCGATTTGTACCAATTTCTCAAACGTATGATATAACATTAAACAAAGTAAAATACAGAATATAACTAATTACATATTATTATTTGATAAAATATATAATTCAATTAGTATAATAGCACTATTGGATAACAAAAACCAACACACAATATTCATTTTGTCAAATCATTTATTAATTTTTTTCATCTATTCTTTAGTTATAAAATGTAATCAAATACCTAGTAACTTACACATTTTATATAGAATAGATTATTTAAATTTAAAATGTGATGAATATAATGATATTGTTTTTAAATTGACCATGTTGATATAGTTAATACATTACATTATTATTAAGTTCATCATCACATTGTTTTTTTAAATCCTTTATTAAGAATTTCAAAATATGTAATGTAATTCTTAATTTTTTTTCTTGTTGATCCAGTATCCTCTCTTTTAACAATAATTTACTGCCTTTCCTCTTATGACGTCTTTCAGTGGCGAGATTATATTTAACTAAAGATTTTTTCCTGTGAATAATAAATAACATCAAACATTATTTTAATTATGATTTGAAATTAATATAATATGAAGCATAAATACTTTTTGGGAGGGTTTTCTTCAGTAACCTCAGATGTTGTATTGTCCATAATAATATCACAAGATTTTGATTCCATTGAAATGTGTTACAATATTATTTCAGTACTGTATTATCTGCCAACTAAAATACAAAATAATGGAATTAAAAATATAATATTCTCCCACACAATGTTAATACATTTACAAGAAGTACTTTGTATCATAATACACATTAATTCAAGAAATAGACTATATTGTGTGTGACCAATCATTAAACAATAACATTAGGAAATCATAAAAGAAGATAATTAAACTTGTTATTCTTAGATGGAAAATAATTATAAATATGTGTCATGACTACATAGCTTTAGTGGGGATATACAAATGAATACCTACAATATATAATATTCTATAAGCAACTGCAAGTTTTTGACATTTAAATACATTGCCTGGTTGACATAATAAAGTTATAACAATTAATCAGAAAGACCCATCGGCCAGACTAAAACAAAATAGGGTTAATCAATATAACATAACTGCTGATATAGCAGATAGAGGTGTTGAACCATATAACCTACTCTAAGAGTTGCACTGGGGCTGGTAAGAGATGGAGTACTTGTATAAAGTTAATACAATAGTAAAATTAGTTGACCCCGCTAAATAAGCCAGGGTCAAACTGTGGTGCAAAAGTATTACCATCGATTATAATTACTATTATAGTAATAAAGTAAATAGGATTTATAATAAATGGTATTACGTAATATGTCGACAACTGTTCACGAAGACTTTTAAAAAACACAAAATTCGGCGTTGACCATGGCATTGATAATACTGCTTTTTTTCCGGAGATATACCAAAACTCGTTAAACCAAAACCAACCCATACATTTTGACCATTATATTTTACCGAAGATATGAAAATTTTATTTATTTATTGTTAGAATTATCATTACCAGCTGATTTTTACAATACTATAGACAATGAGATTTAAAAGTCTGCATCAAGTACTCACGTATAAGCCGACAATTAAAACAGCAGTAACGATTGACCAGTGACAACTGACGAGTGACAGACGCTAATAGAATCAGACGTGTAACGAGTGAGTGACAATCTTCAACTTTCAAGATTCAGAAAGCAGTCTCTGTAGTTCTTGAAAACGTGGAATTCTTATTGCGTCATAAGAAATTACAATGATAGGTATTAGAAATTTAGGTATATCTTATCATAAATAAGCGTGCGCATTAAGTGGAGGAATAATGGCTACAGGTCGATAGCATTCAGTACTACCAACCAATGGCGTAATTTGGTCATGTTTGTTGTGGAGATGAAATGGATTGTTATGCATTTTACCTCCCCCCCCCAAAAAAAAAACAATTATAATTATAATACCTAACAATTGTATTTTATTTATCATTAGCCTATTGTTTACCTGAAGATAATTTTGCACCATCGTTCTTAACTCGTTGAAATTCATATGGTTAAAAATATTTTTTTTTTTTTTAAAACGATGGTTAGCTAAAGCGAATTTGTTCCCATGTAAAAAACAGAGTATCGCAAAAACAACAGAATGATGAATGATGCAACACAGTTATAATAGCAGGGTATAGACACTGTGTGTAATGGCAAAATCTGGTGACTGTGGCCTTGAACACGGTCTCTAGAAGGGCGTGGCATGCGTTATCACTTAAATAAATCATATCATTATTATCACACAAAAAGAGACAGAACTGATATAGTGTTTTGTAATGCTTATTGTCCATTGCGTTGTTTGGTTGTTTCCGTTTTTAGAATTCCGTAACTAAGATGGATACACGTTGCTAACATTCTACCAGATTACGGATACGGTACAATTTCCAATATTTCAACCCATAGGCGACCGCAGGGGAGGGCAAGCTGGGGCATTTGCCCCCCTGGCTTTTTCAAAATATTATTTTTAATTGAATGTTTTAAGATAAATTACTATATACTATGCAACAAATTTAAAGTATAAAATATAATATATTGTATACGAGTATAATAAAAAAGGTTATTATTTTAAAACACAAAGTAAAATTATAATAATTATCCTCAAATCCTAACATTGCCCCCCCCCCCCCCTAGAAAAATTTCTGCGGGCGCCTATGCTGAGTTCTGTGCTGTCTATTCTATATTGTTCTGTGATAATAGTAAAGTTAGTTCACGCCACGAATCACGATGTAGAGAATATATTATTATCTTCTCTATACATACGGTTCACATCATAGATAAGTATACCTCTCTCTAAGACTAAGATATACGGAATTACACGAAATGTTATATTACAGGTGGAGCTCAGGTGATATTTATTATTTAGCATTACTAGCGCCGTCTTAGTGTAACTTATCGAATTAAATAGCATTATAACAAATATCTAGTTCAATAAGTATCCACTAAGACGGCGCTAGTAATACTTAAAGGAAAAATACCCCCTACACTCCACCCTGTTCTATAATATTTTGTAACCATAATATTAATTTCGTATCCAGTCCTGTATATTTTAGTCCGTGCCTTACACTGATATTTTAAGTTAAAGGCGGTGGCAACAACAGCGTCTTTACCAAAGCCAGAGTAACAAACGTGACAAGGCTACCAACATCGCTGGTGAGAACGTCCGATCATTAGACGCAGCGGTAAATTTGAAATGTCACAGAGATCGAACTTGACAGTGTTTTTCGGTGCACCTAATCTTTGAAAAAATTTTCCAATCAAAGTTCTTTTTGTATTCTTATATTATTACTAGCAAAATACAAACTTTGAAAAAAAATCGATAGTTTAATTAGAATTATTATACAATATTAAGACGCCATATAACCATTTTATCGTCTCCGTCTTACAATTGCGTGACATGGCTAATTTATGTTGAACAGATCACATTTAGTTCCGTTAGTTTAAAAATTATAGTGAATTGACTTATTATAAAAATATTTTCATTATCTGTGTTTGTAGGTAGATTATTTATTTTATGATAATTCAATTTTAAAGCAAGTTGAGTATTTTCAATTTATTTTATATTTTATAACTTGTCAAAAAATTGAACTAAGTGAAAAAAAAACCCACATACAAATAAAGAAAATGTACTTAATAGTTAATATCAAGTATCATGATTAGTCAAACAGAGTTGACGCGATCTGCTGAGCGTAAATTTGTTATGTTACCTACGCATTTGTGGGACGGAAACAACAAACTGTCATGCATAGCTTCTTATATCGTATCGGGAGCATGTAAACTCCACCGTTTGCGACCTTTTTTCATGTAAATTCCACCGGTACGTTTATTATACCTGAAAAAAAAAATGTAAACTTCACCGATATGTTTTTTCATAGCAGCATCAAGTGAATTTTTTTTTCAATAAAGTAATAAATATATTTTAATAAAAAATAACAAATTAAAATAACAAATTGTGTAAAAAATAAATATAAATGGCATTTTTTTGAGGTAAAATGCATTTTTTAAGGACATTTTTGGCTATTTTTTAGAGCATATTTGTATGGTTTTGAGTACATTTAAATCCGGGCCCTAATTATAATATATCTATTGTATTTAAATACAATAATTAAAAAAAAAAATCATATACAAATATATAATTATTAATATTACGTAAGTAATACGTATACCTACATAATTTATGTACAGATTTATAATTTATATATATATTATATTCAGAT
The DNA here is from genome assembly GCF_037042655.1 of Diuraphis noxia. Classification (NCBI taxonomy): domain Eukaryota; kingdom Metazoa; phylum Arthropoda; class Insecta; order Hemiptera; family Aphididae; genus Diuraphis; species Diuraphis noxia. Next base: position 102,458,728 of record NW_028301711.1, on the reverse strand, counting down.
ACTTATATTTTTTTTTACACAATAATAAAATAAATAATATAATAATTATTGAATATCTAATAGAGCTTTTGTAAAGTGATATATATTTGGATTTTTATATGGAATTTACGTGCTTTTAGGTCAAAAATACGTATCTGTGGAATTTACATGCTATGAATCCAATCCTAAAATTGACTACCTGTAAACAGTGACGTAAACTGGGGGTCGCACGGGGTCGCATTTGCGACCCCTGAAAATATCATAGGGTCGCAAGAGTATCTTTTTGCGACTCCAAAAACTCACAATATCATATTATATAGTTTTCAAAAAATTGAAATATCAATATAATAATAAATTAACTAATTTATATTTTGAGAACCAATGTTTAACTTTGTTTTGAAGCACTGGAATTATTATTATATTATTATATCCTTTCCACATTTATTTATAGTATTATTGTAGTTTTGTTATCAATCATTTTCTATTATTTTACCAATATGTATATTTATTGTGATCGGTCGACTCGAGTCTCAGTGGCAGCTAGTAGCTTCGTGGTTTAAAATTATTATTTGTTTGTTTTATACTTTTATACATTAATTTAATTTTTACACTTGTAAGTTGTATTTATTTCTTACTCGCGGTCGATTTAAAATTAAGTGTTTCAACACTACATTGATTCAAAATGGTAAAGTTTTTTGTTAAAATATATTACTGATTTATATTAATATTATATTAAAACTAAAATTTTTATAAATACAACAATATCATTTGTTAAATTACAGATCAAATATAAACTTTATATTTGACCTGTAATTTAATTTTTATATTAATTATTAGGTAGTATTATATAATTGAGCAAATTAAAATTATTTTGGTAAATATTTTTTTATTATTTTGGTACTAATTGTTGTACCTGCTTATTAGAAAAATACTAAAACAAATGCAAGCTTATCTGAAGAAAACCTCCATTCCCCAGAAAAAATATCAAAAATGGTAAATATAGTTAATACTTAATTTCATATCATATATCGTCGGCTTAGAACAAAAACTCATTAACGGTAATATGACAATTGTTGGTAAACGGCGTTTTAAATAATTGAATAATATTTTTTTGAACTTAACATTATAAAATGTTGTATTGTTATTGGATTTTTTAAAAATTTTTTTTCTATGATACAAAAACATATTACCAATTTTTTTGTTGCATACAAAATTTTTCCAATTTTGAAGAATTATTTAGAAAAAAATGATTAAACGCACTCATCTGAAAAAATAACAATTATTAAATTTTTGCATAAATTAATGTTATCTAATTTGAACGTGAAAGATCATATTTTATAGATAAAGATGAAGTAATAGACAAATTCAGTACTGCCGCAGAATGTAGAGGCCGCCGATTACTATTACTGCAGCGAATGAAAAAAAATAACTAATATTTTAAATCTGTACCTATAATATATATATATATATATTATATAGGAATTATATATTATACATTCATTTCTTTAATCGGTTTTGCACCGTATTCCCCTATATATATATATATTATATTTATTATATTAGTATTTATAGTATTATATTATAAAAAAAATCTAAATGGCAGCTGTTATATAAAATATAAATTTTATAGAATAAAGAAATTGTTTTTTTTTAATGTAGTCATTTATTGTTTAAGAAAATTATACATATTTTATTGACAGTAAATACCTAATTATATACCCTATTTAATATTTATAGGTGTATATACATGATATAAACCAATTACCAATAAATCCAATATGTGTTAAAATAGTTTTGTTGAATTTATGTACTGATTGTAATGATAAATTTAGAATAAAATAAAACATTTTAAGGGGGTTGTGGGGGGGCGAAGGTTAGGTTTTATACTATATTAATTTAATCATTGATTTTATATAGTATAAAATATACGATTAGACTGACCAACTGTTTCCGTTCGGAATCGTTTTTCGTGTTAAATTCAAACTTAATACCATCCATTACAGTGACTTTATTGACATCTAAATAATACAGCTGTGGACTGTTATCCACTTACCCGCTTTTTAGATTCTGAGCGGAGCGATGAATGTATTGATTTTACCATGATGTGTGTGTGTGTTTTTTTTTTTTTTGTGTCTGTCATCACGTTTTGGGGCAGTAAAAGTGCTTCGATTTTTGACTTCAGTACCTTATTCGATCAAAAAGTGAATCTAGTTGGTACTTGGGGGTCAAAAGTGAAAAATTCTTAATACTTTTCTAAATAATCGAGAAAAACAAACTAAAAATTAAGGGAAAAACGGGAAATTTTATGCACGCTCATTTTTCGACAAAATCGATTTTGGTTTTTGATGTAACTTTAAAACAAATGACCATAGATACATGAAATTTTCACCGAATGTTTGTATAAGTATATTCTATCCACCATGCAATTTTCAAAAATTTTCGATTTAAGTTGAACTATTCATAGGCATTTCAAATTTTCGATCATTATTAGTTTTTTTTAAATTAATATCGATAAAAATTTATTTGTTAGGCAGAAAAGCTTGAAAATTTAATACAAGGCTCTTAACATATTGTTACAATAGCTGTTGAAAAATAAAATAAATTCATAGTCACAATTCTTTTTTATAAGCGTTCAAAGTTTGAATTTTGAAAAAATACGTAAAAATCACAAAAATTCACAAATTATTTTAAGCTAGAAATTCATAAAAAATTTTCCTTTTATATCTAAGATTTGAAAATTTAATACAAGATTCCTTACAAGTTTTTAAATCTTTATCACAAATAAAAAGTCCACCGGAAATTCAAATTAAATTTTTATGAGCATTTCAAATTTAAATTTTTACAACATTGGATTTTCACTTTTAGCGATTTCCTTATTTTGGTGTAACTCTAAAACAAATGACCGCAGATACTTGAAATTTTGACTGAATGTTTATATAGTCATTTTATATATTTGATAAAATTTTCAAAATATTTAGATTTGTTTTGAGCTGTTTACTGACATTTTAATTTTTCAACTTTTTTAGTTTTTTTTTTCTATAAATATCGATAAAAATTTATTTGTTCGGTAGAAAAGCTTGAAAATTTAATACAAGGCTTCCAACACATTGTGACAATAGCAGTTAAAAAATATTAAAAATACGTAGGCACGATTTTTTTGTATAAGCATTTAAAGTTCAAATTTTGACTAAATACGTAAAAATTACGGCAATGTTCAAATTATCTTAGATAGAAATTCATAAAAGTTTTTGTTTTTAATTCTTAGATTTGAGAATTTAATACAAGGCTCCTTACATATTTTTACAATAGTGGTTGCAAAATAAAAGGAATGCATAGTCACAATTTTTTTTTAAGCATTCAAAGTTTGAGTTTTGACAACATATTATGCAAAAATCACAAAAATCCACCAATTATTTTGAGCTAGAAATTTATAAAAATTTTCTTTTTAAATCTGAGATTTGTAAATTTAATAAAAGATTCCTTACAAGTTTGTCAATTTTTATCACAAATAAAAAATCTACCGGAAATTCAAACTACATTTTTATGAGCATTTGAAATTTAAATTTTTACAACATTGGATTTCCACTGGATTTAACATTTAGTGATTTTCTTATTTTGGTGTAACTCTAAAAGTCTAAAACAAATGACCGCAGATACTTAAATTTTTCACTGAATATTTATATAGATATTTTCTATATTTGATAAAATTTTCAAAATATTTAGATTTGTTTTGAGCTGTTTAGTGATATTTTAATTTTTCAACTTTTTTAGTTTTTTTTATACAGTTATAATAAAAAAAAGCCCCGGGCCCCGCGATTTTAAAATTATAATCAAGGCCCCGCAGTTCTTAAATTATATTTTATACTGTTCAGAGATTAGTTAGTTTGGATAATATGTAATGTGACTGTTATTTATTTTGCCCGGAGCCCCGCAGATCCTAGCGCCGATCCTGGACACAATAATAGATATACTAATAGTCTACGCCAGCACCATTTCGACCTGTAGTACGCATAAAGCTTATATTATATGGTATGCTAAGAAAATCTCCCTTAATGAATAAAATTAAATCGATCGCATAATACACGTATAGAATTCAGTAAAAGTAAAATAATGCATACCTACAATTTTAATAAGCAAAAAAAAGTTTATTTGGTCAAGTGGTACATGAACATTTTCATACTTCGTAGGTGCCAGGCGGTACGCAAACATAAAAAGGTCGAGAACTAACCAACAACGGGCTGATATGTGGAAGCCTTGATTTAATAATATTTAAAAAAAATAGCGGGTAAGTCGTGGATGTCACTCTGCTGTACTGTAGGTTACTGTAATGGATGGGATTAAATTTGAATGCAATGATAGGTATCATTGTATACGAAAAACGATTCTGAACGGAGATGATTTGTCAGTCTAGGATATATTATATTTAAATATTGTCATATATTCTATTTTGAAACAAATATTTTATTTTTCAATTAAGACGCATTTTGCATATGGCATGGTTAATCAATTAGTGTAGTTATCATGTAGTTATCATAATTCATAATACCTTGTATATACGAACACCTGGTTTGAGGATAAATCGTTATCATTACGCGATTTCATAAAAATTTAAAACTCAAACGCTCAAAACATTTTTTCTATAATGACACTTCAAATTTTCTCTATAGCTATTTGAAGCAAAACTTGTGGAAAACTTGGTGTTAAATTTTATAACCTTAGATATAAATACAAACAATATTATGAATTTTGAACTACAAAATAATTTGCAAATATTCATGGTTTTGACAAATTTTTGTCAATATTTGAAATTCAAATGCTAATAAAAATTTAATTTGAATTTCCAGTGGACATTTTTTTTGTGATTAAGATTGACAAATTTATAAGGAATCTTGTATTAAATTTTCAAATCTTAGATTTAAAAAGAAAATTTTTTATGAATTTCTAGCTTATATATAATAATTTGTGAATTTTCGTGATTTTTACGTATGTTGTCAAAATTAAAATTTAAATGCTTGTAAAAAAAAAATGTGACTATACATTTCTTGTATTTTTCAACTGCTATTGTAAAAAATATTTTAGGAGCCTTGTATTAAATTTTCAAATCTTAGTTATAAAAGGAAAATTTTTTATGAATTTCTAGAATAAAATAATTTACGAATTTTCGTAATTTTTACTTATATTGTCAAAATTAAAATTTAAATGCTTGTAAAAAAAAAATGTGACTATACATTTCTTGTATTTTTCAACTGCTATTGCAAAACTATATTATGAGCCTTGTATTAAATTCTCAAATCTTAGGTATAAAAGGAAAATTTTTTATGAATTTCTAGGATAAAATAATTAATGAATTTTCGTGATTTTTACGTATGTTGTCAAAATTAAAATTTGAATGCGTGTAAAAAAAAAATGTGGCTATACATTTATTTTATTTTTCAACTGCTATTGTAAAAATGTATTATGAGCCTTGTATTAAATTCTCAAATCTTAGAATTAAAAAGAAAAACTTTTATGAATTTCGATCTAAGATAATTTGAAAATTGCCGTAATTTTTACGTATTAAGTCAATATTTGAGCTTCAAATGCTAATAAAAAAAAATCGTGCCTATGTATATTTATAATTTTTTAATCACTATAAGAATAACTTATGAGGAACTTTGTATTAAATTTTCAAGTATTTTGATAGGGCCAAAAAAATTTTATCGACACTTAACTTCAAAAAAAAATTTTCAGACAAATTGAAAATTTCAGTCGTCTATAAACATCTCAAAAAAAGTCAAAATATTTTGAAAATTAAATCATGTAAAGAAAATGCCAATCTAAATGACTGATAAAATTTTCAAGTATCTGCAACTTATACTTTTTGAATAATAACAAATATTTAAATTCGTTTGAGGATAAATCGTTATCGTTACGCTATTTCGTAAAAATTTAAAATTCAAACGCACTTAAAATTTTTCCTATAATGATGCTTCGAGTTTTCTCTATAGCTACTTGAAGGAAAACTTATGGAAAACTTAGTGTTGTATTTTTAATCCTTAGTTATAAACGCAAAAAAATTTATGATTTTTCAACTTCAAAATTACTTGCAAATTTTCGCGTTTTCGACAGATTTCGTAATATTTTGAACTGTAAACGCTTATTAAAAAAAATTGTGACTTACGATTCTTAATTTTTTTTAGCTACGATAAGAACAACTCATAAGGAACCTTCTATTAAATTCTCAAGTTTTTTTGGTCATCCAACATATTTTACTGACATTTCAAAAAAAAATTCTCAAAAAATCGAAAATTTCAGTGGTCTATAAATAACTCAAAAAAGTCGAAAACTTTACGTACACAGACACAAAAAAAAACACACACATCATTGTAAAATCAATACATTCATCACTTCGTTCAGAATCTAAAATGTCTTATAAGAAATCTTCTTTATCTCCAGAAACTATCAAAAATTCATTGTATATAAAAATAAATATGCCTGTTGTAGCTGAATTCGATCTACAATCTGCAGTATTAAAATGGTTAAATAGTAAAAAAAAGGCATTCAAAAGTTCATCCACTGGGTAAACAACAGGAATGGTATGAAGGTGTCTCCCCTGAAGCCAAATTAAAGGGTGTTGAACCGTCATTGTATACCAATAAAGTTTCGTTTTAACTGGTTAAGTTAAGTTTTTTTTATTATATATCCTATTTAATTTTTATGATTTTTATTAAAAGATAAGTATTTTGTTGTTTTATTGAAATGCATTGCGTTACATTATTATATATATATATATGTGTGTGTGTAATACATTCCTTTTTCTGTGTGCAGTCCGACATTTTACAAATAATAGGGCCTGGCTAATGCTAGTATAAACATCCGGTGAAAATTGACGCTTTTGAAAACTATACTAGCAACCTATTTTTAATTTGACATTTCAAAGTCCTAACTAGATTCACTTTTCTCCCAGAAAAGATACTGAAATGTTTACCTAACCTTGTTCGGTTTTTTAAATTTATAAAACGTTTAACTTTCATAATCATAGCTAAGAATTGAAAATTTAAAACAATGTTTCACGTAAGCCGATAATTCTGCAACAAAAAAAATCTAAAAACTAAATAAACGCAGTTTTATAGTTATTTTAAGTTAAAATTTGGATGAAGTTGCACATATTAAATAACCAAGAATAACAATTTTAGTTAGGTATATTGTTGTAATTATCCGTGAGTACTTGAGTATACTTTATATTCTAATTGTAATAGTTAGGTATTGGGTAATGATGTTAAAACTTAAAATGACTTACGTATATTAATATTTTATAGCACATTGTATATACCTACTGTGAATGACTGTGTACTCGTAAGTCAGGTAAATAATGAATTTAATTTGATTAATTTGGAATTTATTTAATAGGTACCTACATTTTTTTTTTTAAATAATAATTATATAATATTTTTGGTATACATATGATATTATATCATTGAATTAAAATTACAGTCATGGACGCCTATTGGGGAGGAGGCACTTTCCCCCTAGAAAAATTATACGGACTCTAAATTTTATAATTATTAGCTTACATATCATATATCATGATATTAACAACATGAAATACAATTTTTAATTTTTAGGACATGAAATAGCTATTTGTATATGACGAGCGTTCGTCTTGAAAAAATGAAATTGAAAAAAAGTAGTTTCATTCAATATTTTTGGAATGAACCGAAGAAATTTGCAGTTTTATTTACCGATAATGAATTATACTTTTGACTAAATTTTTTCTATTTTTTGAATAGAACCTGTACTTGTTAAAATGTATTTTAATTAATAATTACACATAAATATATATAATTATATACACCATAAAAATATTAATATTATAAGTAATAGCATATATATATTTATGTGTTGAAATTACATTAACCCCTTATTTATCAGTTGAAATTTGAGAGTTTTGTTATTTTCTCTCCTCCTGAAAAGTGCATCAGGGTGACATAAACTTACCTGCTTTTTTATGTTTTAATTCATGAATAATGCCATTGCAAACACTATAGATTTTCATAATAACAACCTTAACAGCTGACAAAAATATAATATTTTTTGGAGTTTGATTAAAAAAAAATTTAAATGTTTGATTTGGTAAGGAAATTTACTTTGCTTTTATATTTCTACTTTTAATTTTTATTTCAATTTATACATATAATATTTCTTCTCTTCACTTTCTCTAGCCTAAAGAATATCATATAATAATAAGCTGAATAATTACTTCTACCTTAGTATTCTTAAATTTACAAATTTGTATAACATAGTGTTCGCAAGCATGAAGTCTGTAGACATATTCGGTGGCGACTGACTATGGTTGATAATTTGTTCATAGAAAAAAAGAATTAGAAAAAGATTTGATATAATATTATATGGTAGGTACACATGATATGTAATAAGAAATAAGAATTGTTATAACTTATAAATAGGGAACTGACTTATTGCGGTAAAAAATATCAAAAAAAAAAATGTGTATTGTATGTATATAGTTAGGTAAAAATGTATTTATTATTTTTATTTTGCTATTTTTTTAATCAATGTGAAATCACATATTTTCTTAGATTTGAAAATGTTAAGTGGCGACTTTTTGGTCGCGCATAATGTTCAATGTTTTTGTGCTCGAAAGTGTTAAACGACGGCGGGTGCCACTGTGCCAGTATTTATTTACGTCTGTCGTCTAGGTAGGTATATACAATATTATTATTATTATCATCATCATCCAACGTGTGGAAGGGGGAGGGGAATTATGTTGTTTGCTATAAATTATATACTCGGGATAGGTAGGTACCAGGTACATAATATAATAATATTGGCTACAACTACTATAGAGCTGCCTTACTGCGACGTTATATAAACATAATAATATTATACCTAATGGTACGACGAATGCGATAAACGATAATTGCATTATTATTATTATTATTATTATTATTATTATTATTATAATATATTATTGTACGAAATAATTATTATCTATACATTATTATCGACTTGGAAAATATGTAGTCGCGTATCGTGCGACCGTAGTTTAGGTGCTTACGCGCGTTATTGCCGGTTGGTATCGCATCACTTCGTCACACTACCCACTGCGATCACGGTGTTTCGGGCTGGACAATCCGACGATGTTTTTTTTTATTATTATTATTGTCACAGTCAATCGACGAGACTCGACCCGAGACAGACGCGCCCGCGGACGTTTGTGCGCGTGCATTTAAAAAATATCACCTACGCCAGAGGTGGGTACCTCTTCTTTTACTGCCGTTTATTATTGTATCATAATTATATATAATAGGTATACAGTGGTTGACGTATTTTTCGTTATTTCATTAGATACCGCATTAAATCAAATTTTGATACCATGACCAGCGACCCCGGAGCACAGTCGTGCCGGCGAGTGGTATTCGACCGGGTGCTGGGCAAAGGGACGTTCAGCACGGTGTACAGAGCGCTGGTAGAGCCGGACAACGAGCACATAGCCCTGAAAATCGTTCACCTGCGAAACATTGTCAACGACCTAAAAACCGTACAGGACTGCGTAAACGAAATCAGCAACCTGAAGGTCAGTGCAACAATTTGTATAATGTTTGCTGATTTCATTCATACACAATAACATACAGCTTATATTGTATATGTACCGAATACACATTATTGATACTGCACATGCGTTTCGTGTCGTTATATTATGACCGTAAGCGGTGCATCGCCAGGTCTATAGTTTTACCTAATAGTTAGTAGATGGGAGTGGCGCCGAAGTGTTTAACAAATACTATGACATCGTACATTCAGAGGCCCCTCTGGGGCCTGTCCCCCGCCCTAATTTTTTCACAACCTAACCACAACCAGGCCTCAGTACCTCTTGGTGGGCCCCCAGCTATAAAATCGACTACACGCATAGAAATATCCGCGGTAATTTAACACCAATTCGGAGAGTCAATAAGGAAATGTTGAATAAAGTGACATATGCAGTTAAATTAACTCTTAATCGGTGGTATTTTTAAATACCAGTGCCATAACAATCAAGAGTATTTGGTACAAAAGCATTGAATATTGATTTAAACTAAGTCGGATTCAGTTTAATATTAAATTAACGTTAATCTAAATCAGGTTGTTGAGTTGTATAAAATTATTAATTGTTTTCAAATTAACTCTACACTGGAGTTGTTTTAACATCCGAACCTATTTCAGTTCAATTACACGGAACGATGTAATAACCCCAAGATATCTTAAAATACTCAACATCGCGTGTTAACACGGCCGCCGACGCGCTTTATGTAAACATTGTTTGGTATTGAACTTCTTACTAACACTAACCTCTCATTTCTAATGCGACTGTTCAGTGTCCATGAGTCGATACACGTGTTTGTCTTACACAATATTATAATTCAATTTGTTATTAGTATTGTATAATTGTATGTATTTTGTATTATATTGTAATATTTGTAGTTATTGTTACATAATATAAAATTTGAGTTTAGTACCTATCTGTTATAATTGATAGTTCGAACATTTTATATATTAATTATTAAGATGAATTCAGATAATAATTTCAATGGAATTAGCGCATCAGAAATCACCAAAGTAAGTACCTATTTGTTTTATTTAAAAAATATGTTGCATGGCAAAACATAAAATATTAGAATAATTTTAGGACTGCTTTATTAATCAAGATTATTTTCAAAGTACAGAGAGTATAGAAAGCAACTTTTTAGTTCCAACACCTAACATAATTGAAGTGCCTCATTTCGAAAATCTTCAGGATATTACTGATATTAGTGATCCAAGTAAATATTACTTAACCCTTAACCGTCAAAGTCCATACTCATTATCCAATTCTTCATCTTCAATATCAACAACATCAACACATAAAAAATATGGAAAATATAAACCATTAGAATGGACTATTGAGGTATATTAATAAAAATAACTTGTGTGAATATTGTTTAATGTTTTATAAAATAATTTTGTTTTCTAGACAATTCTAGAACTTTTGCATACATCCAATGATGGCCGTTTTGTTTTAGCCGACTCAAAAGCAAACAATAACTCTTTATCTGACGATGGTCAAAATACCTTAACAAAACTACTTGTTAATTTTCTATTCCAAGATAACAGCAAGTAAGTGATATATTTTTTTGATTTAACATAAATGATGCCACTTATTTTAAAACTACATATTATTTAAAATCTGGTTCGATAGGTAGGTCTAAAATATCAGTCTTAATAAATCAACTGTTAATATATTACAAATTATTGTTACACATATTGAACATTTAATATATTATCACACCCAAATACTTAAATATAAAATAACTTAGGTAACTCATAACAATGAAAAGTTTTAAAAAATTGGTTAATTGTATAATATTAACATGCTTGTTACAATAATATTTGATAACATATTAAAGTCTAGCATTATAAGAATGATTAAAGAATTAATAAAGAAATAAACATTAATTAATTGGTACCTTTTTAAATAAACTAAATAGTAATAAAGTTAAATAAATAAGAAATTAAACAAAAACATAAATATTAAAATTATCAAATGTACATATTATTAGGATCTAGAGAGAGATTGTATGCAATTAATTCATTGATTGTTATTCGAAGATTTAACTTTTTAAACACATAATACTGAACGATTATAAACATCCATTGCATTATTTCCATCAACTAACAATTGTGTCATTACCAAAACAAACTATTTTATCATTAATATCCATATTTAATAAGCCATTTACCTATGTAAACTATAATAAGGCCCTATATGGTACACCAAAATTAACTCTAATTGTTTGGCTATGAATACTGTCTAATCTTGTATTTTGAAAACTTTAATCTAAGTATGACCTAAAAAGACAATGATCCATTGCTCTTATACCACAAAATGCTATTTTTTAAATAAAATTGTATGGTTAACTGAATCAAAAGCCTTTATAATATCTAGAAATACACCAATCACTCTATTGCTACAATCTATATACTTATATATATGATCTGTAACAGCAACTAGAACATTTAACGTTCAACCGTTAATTTGATAAATTTATTTTTTATTTTTTTAGAGGTTCAGATTTATTTTTTCGCAAAATAGCAACATTAATTTGTGAAATATTTCCTAAAGAGATAAAGGTATTTACATTTTAGTTGAACCAATAGTTTGTGTAGTTACAAATATTTTTTTTTATAGAGTGTATATTTCATACCTGCTGGGGAAGGCAATACCCACGCTAAAGGGAAATTAGTTGAAAGGTGGAAAAATGTATCCCGTAGATTGCGTAGCATAGGTGCAATTGAATCTGACAAGAAAAAACCAAACTCTACTACAGTTGATATTGCATCACAAATATTTTCTGGTAATTTCTAATTATTATACAATATTATAAATATTTCTAAGTAATTTTTATATTGTTTAGAAAATGTGGTAACAGCTAAAATCTGGCTTAGTCAAAATGGTTTGTCAGCTAATTTTGACGATATAAAAAGTAATTGGATAATTACTTATCAAATAAGGAAATCTGAAATACAAGGTGTAGATAATAAATCTATAACTGATCGTCATCTCTCAGACATTTTTAAATCATGGCCAATTTTATGTAGCTCGAGAGGACATGACTTAGTAAGTTTTCCCTTAGACAATCATTAAATAAACAGATATGATAATTATCTTAGACTATTTAAAAATATAAATATTGTAATTAATTAAACCATTTAATTTATTTATGACTGTTACTATTGTATAAAATTATTGTGCCTATATAATAAATGTATTTTTTTTTAAGATTTCTGAAGATTTCAAACTTGAATACCCACTGATCCATGAAACTTTTAGTGATTGGTCTGTGTTTATTAAAAAGTGGATTTTATTTTCTGACACAATTGTTGGTTTAAGGCGGAGTTCAGTAAAAGATAATCATGCCAAAGAACTTTTAAAACACCTTGATGCTGCACAACTAAGAGGAAGTTAGTATTAATTTCCAAATTTTATCAAATAGTTTAAGTTATCTCTGCTAATATTCAAAACTCGTTCAAAACTAATTGTAAAGGTTCATTGAAATTAAATATTTTTATATTTCATTAGTTTTGTTTGTTAAACCAAGCTCTACTAGTTATTATCAATTTAACAATTATATTTATTTTAATGTTATAAACTTAATAATTGCATACCTGCATGTACAATGTTAGGTTCCCAATTTACCTACCCATTGCATACTTAATAATGATTTGTACTAAGTAGGTAATGTACTAATGTACCTATATCCAGATGCTTTAACAGTTTAACATCTTATTCATGGTGTTTTATATTTAGGTATTAAAACCGCTAACGGATTAAAACTTTTACTCATTCCATACTTGGTACCTACAAAAACTCAAATTAAAAAACCACTAAAAAAGTCTTGGAAGCCGTCACTATCAGAATCTGCAGCAGCGTTTGTGGTTCATGTAACTGTATGTTTCCTATATTATGAGAATAATAAATAAATATTGTTAACACTTCCTTGTTTTAACAGAACCTTACAGAGCTTGAAGCTGAACTGGGCAGAAGAAGGATAAAGTATTTACAGTATGGAACAACAATACAGCCTTTCATTGTTTTAGTTGGCCAAGATATATTTTCTGTTGAGTCATCCTATGTCAGAGTAGATGATAACTGTTGGAATTTTGACTGTCCACTTAAAGCATTAAATGCTTGTTTTAAAACATACAATTCATTACATTGTATTTATCCACGTGAGTGCTATGAATCTTGGCTAATATTACAACTTCAACTATATAATTTTACGACTATATATGACCAAAAATCAGCAATAATTACATCACTATCAAGTAAAATGAATGCTTTAAAAAATGATCATATTTTGTAAATTTTTGTTTTATAATTTTTAAGTATATTTAGTATCAGTTATTACTAATATAAACTGAAATAATTATTTTCTCTGTACTTAATTAATATTTATTCTTATTTAAAAAGTTTTGCTATTTTTTTTAATACATCATGTATAAGTGTTATTTATGCTTAAAAAATTTCTGTTCGATATCAAAGTTAATTTGGCATATGAAAATATACCATAATCTTGGAAATAATTCGTTTTATCTTTGTAAACAACAAGGTTGTGCACGTGATTTTAGCGGTATAAAAAAATTCAGGCAACATTTAAATAGAGAACATTTACATAATAGAGTAAATCAAAAAGTTGAACTCAATTTAGATAATACAACAACTGAAACCATTTTTGAATCTTCAGTAGAATCACCTAACATATTAAATAAATCTTCTACTACATTTTCTGAAGACATTAGTCCACCCTTAATAAATAATATTGAATCATATGAATTAATTGAGGAAACTGTAATTATAAATGACCTTATCAATAATCATACTATACAAAAAATATTAGACAGTGAAAATAGAAATATAAACGAACTTCCTTACGATGAGATTTTAAAAAGAAACGTATTACAATTTATTACAAAATTAATGTCAAAGCCTTACCTTACTAATTCATTGGTACAAGATGTAGTAGAAAGTGTTATAGAGCTGTTTTCAAGTGGTATAATTGAACAACTAAAATGTAAAGTTGTTCCTATATTAAATTGCGATTCTTCCACAAAAATAGAAGTAGAAAATATGTTTGATTCATTACAAGACCCATTTTCTGAACTACAAACTCACTATCAACGAATTAAGTATTTAATTTCAAATAATTTATTTTTCAAACCTGAGACTGTGGTGGTTGGTTATATTAAAGAAAAACGGTATGTGAATGGTGAAGATAAGCTTTTAACAGTACCTATACATGGTCATTTTCTTTCTATGAAAAAAAATCTTAAAGCCTTTTTTGAGCTCCCCAATGTTCTTAAAGTTGCAACTGAATTTATGCATGATTCATCATTGCACAACAATACTCTTACTTCTTTTTTGGATGGCTCGACATGGAAAGATATGAAAATAAAGTTTTCTGGAAAAATTGTTTTACCTCTTTTTTTATATTATGATGATGCTGAAATGGGAAACCCATTAGGTTCCCATTCTGGCATACATAAAATAGGGTGTATATATTATACTGTTGCAGCCTTACCACCTGAATATTTGTCATCTTTAAATAATATATTTACAGCATTTTTATTTCACTCTTCAGATCGTGGGACTACCAAAGTACCCAATAAAATCATGTTTTCTCGCCTTATAAAAGAACTAATTGATCTTCAAACAAATGGAATTTCTGTATGTGTGGACAATGCTTACACTACTATATATTTTGCACTAGGGTTAGTCTTAGGAGATAATTTGGGGTTAAACTCTATCTTGGGTTTTGTCGAATGCTTTTCTGCAAATCATTATTGTAGAATTTGTCGTTGTCCAAAACAAGAACTACAGAAAATGTTAAGAGAATCTTTTCAGTCTTTACGAAATGAAAATAATTATGAAATGGATGTTAATAAAAGAAATGTAACAGAGACTGGCATAAACGAACGTTGTATCTTTCACGAAGTTCCAAACTTCCATGTGGTTCGAAACATGGCTTGTGATTTCATGCATGATATTCCCGAGGGTGTAGCTCGTTATGACATGGCAATCATTATACAAAATCTTATAATTGAAAAATATTTTACTCTTGATCAATTAAACTCTCGAATTGTTCTTTATCAGTATGGTATAATAGAAAATAAAAATTGTCCTCCTAAAATTAATCAATCTCACTTAAATAATGGCTCAATAATAATGTCTGCCTCGGAGATGCTCTGTTTAGTGAGAAATTTTGGTCTCATTGTTGGTGAACTGATTCCTAAAAGCTCAAAAAATTGGAAACTTTATATTTTATTAAAAAAAATTGTTGATTTATGTTGTGCAAGGACTTTACAACCCGAGTGTTCTAAATTATTAGATTATCTTGTTACTGAACATAATCGATTATATATGGAATTATCTAATAAAACTCTTAAACCAAAGTTCCATCTTCTTACTCATTATGGTCGTATTTTACTAAGGAATGGTCCTTTAAAATTAACATCTTCTATACGGTTTGAAGCCAAACATAAAGTATTAAAGTCAATCGCTAATTCTGTCCCCTGTCGTATTAATCTCGGTCACACATTGGCATTTAAACTTCAATTACAAACTGTAAGTCGCTTGCTTTCAAAATCTGGTTTAGACCAAGACCTACAATTAGGAATGGGAACAAATACAATTCCCACAACAGAGTTACCTTATTCTTTTATGAATAAATTACCTGATGAGTTTTTATCATCTGTCTTCAACGCTTCCTGGCTTCAATATAAAGGACAACTTTATAAAAAAGGTATGCTCATGGTAATAGATTATAATCTTTGTGATTGTACTTTTGGGCAAGTAATGTATATGTTTTCCAGTAAATCAAAAATTCCTTATTTTGTAATTAATCGTTTGTATACTATTGGTTTTGACTCGCATTATTATGCCTATGAAATTACAAAAAATGAAAACTGTTCCGAACTTGAAGGATTTTATATTAATCAGTTACCTGATCCTACTCCAACAATTGCTCGTGTTTTAGGTAATGGAAAAATGTATGCTACATTAAAATATGCATTATAACTACACTGTCCACACTTATAAATGATAATTTACCTATTGTTTAATATTTTAATGTAATTATGTAACTTAGTAATTATTTTATCTCTAATGAAAAATATTATTTTATTACATGTGTTGTATTTTTTATGTTAATACTTGTATAAAATAAAATAAATTTGTATCATTTATTCTATCTGACATTTTTTACAATGGAAAAATATATGGTACCTACATTAAAATATGCAATATAATTTGAATAAATAATAATTCACAAAGTTAGTTACTTAGTTTTTAATTTTTTTTCTGTAAATATTGTAACTATTAATAATTTTAATCTGAAAATTATTATATAATATATTATGTTACCTACCAATAAGTATGCAATTAGTTTATCTTTACCTATATATAATGAATAATTTTAATTTGTTCTAACTTATATGACGTGTTGTATTACCTACTTATGTTAATATTTTTATACAATAAAGTTAATTACTATAATTCTATCTGACATGTTTATTTGTTTATTCGTTATAATAATTATACCTAATACCATTTTTAATTCCAGTGCTTTGCTATAATGAGTCATCACATGTTTGTTGATTTGTAATACCTATGATGTGTGTTAGTAGTTGAGTATGTGTGTTGAGACTAGTTGAGTAGATGTGAGTTAGTTAGTTATTAGTAGCTAGCGTTCATTTAACTATAGATGTAGATAGCCATAGGCTAGGAACGTTTTATAATTATTTAAGTTAATAAAAAAAAAAAAAAAAAAAAGTAGCTAGTAAGTATAGTAAGTATAGGTATCTACCGGCTACTATAATATCATATTATAATAAATATTTTAAATTCAAAATTTCTTAAAATAACTCTTAATTTGAAGTTTAATAAAATAACAAAAAAGGTTAACTTGACTACAAATACTCAGTATTTTGACTACCTGCGAAAATTTGTGTTGACTCTATTATTATTTTAAGCTCGGTATATTCGATGGTTAAATTAACACTCTATTAATTGTTACGGACAATTATAAATTATTTGTATTGACTATCGATCTAGAGTTATTTTAAAACATGTTGTTGTTTGAATAACTCGTCTGGCTAGTATTAACCTCAGTATATTCGATGGTTAAATTAACACTCGATTAATTGTTACATACAATATTATAAATAATTTGTATTGACTATCGATCTAGAGTTATTTTAAAACATGTTGTTGTTTGAATAACTGTCCTGGGTTGTGAAAATGACCGATTGGTAGTTTTGGAAATTTGATTACAGTTCTGGTGTCAAAGTAACACTTATTAATCCTTGGCGCAAAATCGACGTTCAAATGTGTATAACATTGACACTCGTTGTAGTTAGAACAACTCCAAATTTCTATGCGTGTATGACATATGTCATTGATAAATTAGGTGATCGGCGCCACTGGACTAGATGGGTCCCTGTCTTGTTGTGTGGTCACACGATTGCGAAAACCCCCCCAAAATGCACGAAAATTGTTTTTGTATTACATTACCACGTCATATTGAATTTGATTTTTTACAAAAACATGTCAGGTGTAATTAATATCGATGGCAAATGTAATAAACTACTCGACTTGGTGTGTAACAACTTATAAGTAATAGTTTTTATTTTTATCCGTTTTTCGTTAATTCCCGAGCAACTACTAATAAACAATAAAATATAATACATTGAAAAAAAAATGACAAGAATAAAAGTTTTTACATCAGTAGGTGCAAATATTTGAAAACATTTATTAATATCGTTTCTATCACACTCTAGCTGTACTATAAATATCTATGTAGGTAAAAGTTAATTTTTACGCATTCCCTTCCAGGCAGTGTGCTTCTATTTTTTTGGAAATGTCGTACCTAGTAATTATTAGTACCCGTAGAATACTTTTAGATTGAAAAATCAACTATTGCGTTCAATATTATTTTAGTGATATTACGCATCATTTTATTATTATTACGTGATTTCATTCGATCTGCAGCGACTCAACGTGCCCATCATGCGATAAGGACGCCAAACATTTTAATGTCGTCGGACATCCAGCCGGTCCATGACTTATTATTTATGTGTACACGAATACGATAAATTTGATTATAAGCGTGTAACGTATAATCGAAACAATTATGACGGCAGACGGCAGTAGATAGTAAATCGTAAATGTAGTTGTTTATTCCTAAGAAAAACGTCCAATTAAAAATGAATATTATTTTTAAGTGTTTTTTTTTTAGCTAGGCTAAAGATAATAATATGTATGTGAATGTATTCCAAAGTAAATGCATTGGTTTTAGTTTTACGAAATCATAGTGATTCACAATTTAATTATAGGCGTTTAACCGAAATTATTATAATAAGTACCAACTGATAATATTAGGTAATTGTCCGATAAAATGTCAAAGTGTAGCTGTATTGTACACAATAGTATCTATTATTTTAAGTAGGAATATATACAGTTATACTCAGGCCCCCAAAATCATATGTTTGGCCCTGGTACAGAACTAAATCTGGGCCCCTCTTAAATAACAATTAATTTTTTGGCACGAATATACCTTAAATATTAGTTCTATGTATATAGTATATATTATAGGAGTGGGTTAGGTAACTATAATTAAAAATAAAATATCAACAAATGTATTTGTATCCTTTATAAATTGACAACATGTGTAATATTACATACATAGTACAAACTAAAAATGTATGTTAAAAGTTTAGACCTCAAAAAACAAAAGTTATAAAACATTTGCTGGGTAACAATAAAATAGTGTGATTATTATCTGCACTTATACAGTATACTATTATACTATTTGAATTTATGTAATATGTATGTAGAATTCTAGTATACTTATGAATTATAATATTTGATAAAAATCGTTTGTATGAAAGCCAGGCCTTTCAAAAATATAGAATATACTAAAATAAAAATTTCCATAACTCTCTTAAAAACCGAACTATTGTAAAAACTCAACATAATACGGACACAGATAATATTCTTACCTTTAAATTGTATATAAAAATAAGAGGTCAATTTACTTTAATTTTTAAACTAACAGAGCTAAATGTGATCTACTATAAGCATAGATTTGCCATGTTAGGCACTTGTAAGACGAAGACAACACGTGCGGGTATGGAGCGTCCTCTTAAAACATGATGTACAATAATATGTAGTTCGCAATTGGCACAATTGATTGTTGCAAAAATATTGTATTGATGTATGATTTTTTCTCAAAATGTTCAAATTAGTATTTTCTAAACACCATACAGTTTTCAAAACATTTTTATTAATTTCGAGCCGTTTATGGGCATAATGAGTTTTCGATTTTTATTTTTTTTTTTAGTTATTTTTTAAATTACGTTCAGTAAAAAATTCTTCGTTGTTCCAAACAGTTTGAAAATGTAATACAATAATAATCCTTATAAGTTATAAGTTTCTATGATAGAATAGTTTAAAAATATAAAATATAGCCATAATTTTTTTTTTTCGTAAGCATTCAAAGTTCACATTTTAACAAAATTCATCAACAATTTTCAAATTATTTTGCAATTAAAATTTATTTAAAAGTTCAATTTTTATTTTAAGTTTTTCATAAGTATTCCTTACAGTAACCATACAAATTAAAAATGATATAAATACAGTCTTTTTCGTGGATATTTAAGTAGAGACTAATGATTATAGTTGTTTTATTGTAAAAATTTTATACTTCCGATGGATACCTGCATGAGACTTTTGTGATGGAATTCTAACAATCTAGTCAATAAAATTGTCTATTATAATGATAAATGCGGGGAAGTTGGGAAATACGTATGTCGTACATAATCGTCATTAGTCATCATACCTACAAACCGATAAAAAGTTTAAGCGCGTACGTAAATATGTACTTACGCTGTGTCATGTGGATTGTATACAACAGCATAATAATATGCCAGAATAAAATATACCTTGTGTAGAGTTAAAGATTATCACAGTTTAATAGCGTTAATAAATATCTAAAACATTGGTATTAATACAATAATACATAGGTTTAAAACTCTATATTAATTCTATAATAGAATAATTTGATTATTTTGCACAAAATAACAATTGAATTATCAACAACACTTTTTTCTTACACCGATGATAAGGAAAAATTAGTAATAAAATTCCCAAATAGTATAATGTTTGTAAATAATTCAAATATTTACAAAATATAAAAGGTGGAGAAGTGGTAACTGGTAACCACTTTTATGTACAGTAGGAGTATTCAGTATAAATATGAGCTATATTAATATTAGTTATTTATTTTACTGTTAGAAATTATAGTCTATTAAGAACTATTGTTTTAAATGAACATTTTATACATTTTTAACTACAATATAAAATGATAATTCCTGCAAAACTTTTTTTTGAACTGCTATTGCATAATAACAATTATAAAAAAAAAAACTAAAAAATGTGTGAGAATTTGACATTGCTAGGTAATAGCTTAAAAATAGTCATATTTTGAATATTTCTTCATGAATAGTTATAAAATTATAAATGAAAATATTAAGTGAAAATTGCAGTTATTTGTTCTTGAATTATACAACACAATAAGAAAATCGTTTGATGAGAATTATCGTTAGGTATCCAATGTTAAAAAATTAATGTCAACAAATAACTGGATACCTAGTACCGACAGTGGTATGCAGTGGCGTAATTACAGGGGTGCACGACGGTGCACTTGCACCCCCTGGTATTATGTTGCAGGTGCAAAGATACGCTTTTCACTTACAGAATATGCTGAACTTTATACCTATTAAAATACAATATCAACTATATTTCATTGATTTGTTAAATTTTTTTAAAACTTATTTAACAATTTTGTTATCACTTTAATTAATTTTATATACATATTATATTTTTATATGTATATTATGTATCATACTACAGATACAGCACATATAGTAATTTAAAATATAGGTACCAACAGATTTTGATATTTTTTATCTTATATTGTTATCAAAATCAAATATAAAAAGATACGCGAGCTTTAAATGTAAGTAATATGACTTATAATTTGTCATTACGATTATTGGACCTATAAAAATTTTGCACATTACCCATTAAATTTGAAATAATCATTTAATAATATTGTAACGATAATAATATATTTATGTAGAAAATATTTTATTACCTAGTGATATTATATAAGAATAAAATTAAAAATAGATTTTTTGTTAATTAGTTGATTAATTTCACCAACTTTTCTACATTTGAATACAACTAAAAAATTAAATCAATATCTAAATGATTTTGAAAATAATATAATAATGAATAATGTCAAAAAAAAAAAAAAAACATAAATAGCAAAATAACTACTTTTTGCAAATACTTACCTTAAAATGCAAAATCTATAACCAAGCCCAGTTCAAACAAAATATTCAACATTTTATTAAAGCAATAATTTTACAGTGTTTATAAATAACTTGTTGATTATCTAATCCTAATGCATTATTACATTCCACAATAATTGTATAATGTAAATATTAAGAAATAGTTTTACTCACTCAAAAAAAAATGAAATAAATATGTTATAATATATATGTTACGGGCAAAATAGAAAGTCGGGCATTGTACACAATGACTGGGCACTGTGCACAATGCCCGATTTTCAAGGGCAAAGTTAGAATAAGTTAACGTTGCCCGGGCATTGTATACAGTGTCCAATTAGATTTGGGCACAGTAGATTAAATATTGAATATTATATAAAAAATTAAAAATAAAGATATTAAAAATATTATTAAAAATAAATAAAGTTGCACAGCTTTAATATTTAATTAATTAATTATTAAATTACAATTATTATTTATTTGCTTTATTTATTACCACATACACCACTATTATGACACTTTGAGTTGCAAAGACGACCAGATCTTTTACATTTACACCGGTTGGTCTTACACAATGTATTGCAAGTACACCTATTGTACCCTTGGCTACCCAAATTAGAAGATTTTCTTGCCACTTCTCTTAATGAAATTTGTACTGGTGGTACATCATCAGCCTGGATAAACACCACTTTACATATTGTGAATTGGTTCCGACTGTAGAGTTGATGTAGTCTGCCCTCGTTTGTTCCAATTTCATATAAATAATCTTTTACTATAAAAAAAATTATTAATTTAAAAATTATTTTATAATTAAAATTAATTACCAGAAAGTATAACTCCCAGAATACACCGAAGATCACATCTGCCCACTTGAATCTGGGCAGAGTACACTTTGCCCGGGCAATCTAGTACAATGCCCGGTCAATGTATTACAAATTTGAGTATTAAAATGATCATTCTTACATTGGCCAAAATGTTCGGGCATTGTTATACAATGCCCGGATTTCCTACTTTGACCGTAACATATATATTACTTGGCCTATATATACGTTAATCCGCCACTGGGTCTATGGATTATACTATGATGATTGATAATATATATACTTAGGTATTTAAATATTAATGATGATTTAAAATACACTAGCAGGGAAAAATGTAAAATGTGGATGTTTTAAAATTATTCAAAATTAATATCGTATTAAAAGTTTTCTAAATACTTAATATTAAACATTAAAATTCGTATATAATATATAAGAAACAATTTGGAATGCCTATAGGCAGGTACTTTGAACAGATTTATTTAATTTATTTTGTAAATTGAAGCAGCTAGTAGATAGATAATTTATTATATCTTATTCTTTTTGCATAAATACGACGTAAATTATAATAACTTATTTCACATTTATGTACCTACTTTATAAAGGTACCTTCCTCGTCATATAGTCTACAGAATGTGTCCTTGTTCCAGTGGCGTAACTAAAACTTCTAAAGCACATGGTAAAATAATCCAACGGGCCTTTAGTTTTATATTTTTATTCAATTTAAAAGAATGTAGTTTGAGAAACATGTGCACCCACAAAATTTTGACCCCAGCTAAATATAGGTCTTAAGTAATTAATGCCTTCTGCTATATCTATGTGTTTCCAATCATTAAAATCTGTAGTCAAAATTTGTTGAAAGCCATGCGATGGATGTGCGATTTCCATATTATGCCAGTTCTCCTGCAAGGCTATCCACATAAAACTATACTATAAGTACCTGTTTACTTTTGGTTAATATATTATAATATATTGCTTCACCTTAAAAAACTTGAAATTCTTATGTACCTACTTACTTCGCACTACCTTCGATCCTACTCCATGGAATTTTATTGTATACGCTAAAAATATTGACATAAATTGTAAATCATAATTTACTTAGTACTTACTTTGAAAAATGTCATGTTCTCTAATAAGTATTAAAATAAATCATCATTAATAAATTATTATTTATGTTTTTAATAGAAACTGAACCATTCAAATATCATACGATGTTTGTGGTGGGATTTTTCGGATTTTGAACTGAAAATTGGGTTGGAACTGGCTACTGGCGGAGATCTAAGACGGATCATCCATGAACATTATGATAATTTTAATCTAATTAAAGAACCTACCATTTGGTCCTGTGCCGTCCAATTATCCAGTGCACTTTATCACATGCACAAATCAAGAATCATGCACCGAGGTACATAATAATATATTTTATTTTCTCCGATTGAATATTTTTAAAAATAATTTCATAAAGGCGTATATAAATGGGTCGATGGGCCATGTCACTTGAACGGTATTCGCATGCGTGTAATAATGTACTGAATGTACCTATGTCGTACACGAGCATACCGCCTACATTCATCAATACCAAGGTATATAACACATCTATTTTTAAATTCCTCGCTTGATAGATAATTTAATTTTGAATTTAAAGCTTTTAGAATTATTCATACTAAGTAAGAATTTTAAATAAATATTCACCGACCTACTAACTTCAAAATGCAGCGAAAGCACTAGTCGCTACACCCGTGCACACGCCATAATAATGCTCCTATAATAATGTACCTATTTACACTTTTGTAAATTTAAAACATCAATTTTTGAGATTTTATTAATCTAATTATACAAGTAATAATCTATAGATACATATTAGCTAATTACACTTGATAAATGATAACATTAAACATTTGGACATAACTTTAATTGATTAAATTAAAATATAGTTTTTTTTTTTATAGTAAATTAAATTATTTAATAGCTATAGGTATACTGCAGAGCACTTTTCTAAAGTAAAAATATTTTTTTCTAATTTTTGTCACAAATTCTAATTATCGATGTATAACATTTTTCTTTAAATTTAAGGTACTTTTTTTATACCTATTTAAAATTGATAGTTGCAGATAATTTGTTTATGTAAACAAAAAGCGTAGTTTGCATACCTATACTTTGAAGTTTAAGCTTTGTGTATTGCACATATACAGACATCAAACCGGCCAACATTTTCGTATACGGATTGAAAGAAGACGAGCAATCGCTGTACGAGCGGTGGGAAAATGTGAAGATCAAGCTCGGCGACTTTGGATTTAGCAAAGACATCGCGAACGGTTCGGACATGACCTGTCGATCGGTGTTGGGCTCTCCACTGTACATGAGCCCCGAGAGGATGTTACACCAAAAGTATTACTTTGACAGCGACATATGGTCAATGGCTTGTGTCATATACGAGGTACGCGACACTTACTAATTATAATAGCATAATAATAATGTTTTAGTTACCTAATAATAATTTTACAATAATACACCGCACTTCTAGATAAACGACAGTCCTTTATAAATTTAGCAACTATATAGCGCACATTGTAAATGAGGATATAAATTATACAACACTGCAGTTTACAATTTTAATTACTTATGAGGGAAAAGGCTGGACATTTTATTATTAAATCAAGTTTAATGTTTAAATATATTCGGTTTTTGCAGTTAGGCACATTATTGTCCATAATCCGCAGGAATCTGGATTTAGTGTAGTTACTTGCAGGGTCTTAGGTTATAGTAGTGTCATTTCAAGCAACAAACTCTCTTTAGAATAAGTACTTAGTATGTATGTTTTAACACAGTCTACTGCGATTTAATACCATATAAAAATATAGATGCTTATTATATGCACAGGAGTGGCTCCAGAAATTGTATACTTATCGTTTAAAATAAAATTATAAAAAAAAAAACATATTATGATATTGAAAGTTTTCTGAGAGTTATTACTTAGCCCCTCCCCTCATGTATCTGGAACCGTACTGGCGTATGTCTGTATAGTGTATTTAGAAATGAATACATTTAAAAATCATGATAATAATATTATCTTTCTATGTGTTTAGTATAGCTTAAATATAGTATCAACCTACCTAGGTATATACTGTACCTGCAGGTTCGTGACATGGTCACGTTCTAATTATTTACCCTTTACGTATTATATTTTAATGTATTAACCAATAATGCTACATTTTAGTGATGCTAGTACTGTAATACTTCAGATGATACCTATATTAACAAAACTCTGTTTGATTACACAATCTATATAAATACATTTTATTTTAAACTAAAGCCAATGTCCGATCGTATAGAACGTACAAAATCATAGGATCCCGGGTCCAAAATGTTTTTATTGAAATATGTAATATGAAAAATTAAAACTAAGCCAGGTAGGACCTTTTGCATAAAGATGGACAGACAAGTAAATCAATTTTTTAAAACTAATTTGTTAACTTAGTTTTTATCGTTGAATCAAATTAACTAATTTAAATTAAAGCTAATTTAAATATACAAATAAATTTGAGTTAAGTTGTTATTGTTATAATTTCTTTAATTTTTTTTTTTAATTATCCTTAGCCACACTCATAAACTTGTTTTGTAATGAATGGAAAATTAAGTACAAGTTGATTATTGGTATTATTTTAGTTTTGGTATAGCGCAATATAACAAGATAAATTAATTACAAACGACAGACGTTTAATTGGTAGTTAAAATGTTAATCATATAATTATACATAAATTTAAATATTTTATTTTTTATCAGTGTTGGAGTGTTATATATGACAGTCGAATTACTGTTCAGGCGGATTTATTTTTTATCAGGTGTCAATAATAAATACCTTAAACGTTATTATTTATCAAAATTATAAATGTATAAGGAAGACTTAAATTCCATAATTTTATTCCCAATAAAAGTCAATTACTATAATAATGTACCTATATTTGTACAAACGTACTAAAATAATCGCACCATCTATTCATTATAACTTATAAATCTCATTATATGTAAACATATATAAAAATACTAAACTATTTCAGTAGGTAGCAATTGTCCAGCCTTACAGTTAGTATAAGTAGTTTAAATCTTCTAAAGTTTAATTAAGGCGTGGTTCCAATTTCCTCCAAAAATGAGATACCGTTTGTTTTCCTCCACAAAAAAGTTTGATTTTTCTCCACATTATTTTCGACTAAAATTATGACTATTTTCCTTCAACGTTTTAACCAGTGTGGCGTTCAGTATTATAAAGATAGAGTAAAGGTAGGATCACAGTTTGCACTTAGTGGTTGATGATTACATTCTGGACTATCAGCTATATCAGCAAAGTAGGTACCTATCGAAAAACGCTAGTCTGAGAAATAACAAAAAGTAAAATAATTATTCATATTAAATCTAATTTTTCTTTTCTTTAAATAGGTATTCATTTGCAGCTGAAATGTTCTATAATTATAAAAAAAAATATTATATTATAATCAATTTATTTATCTTTTTTTTTTTTTGTCATGTATAAATTATTTATACCGACTATATTTTATTATTTTATATATTATTTATTGGTGGAAAATGGACAGTGGAGGAAAACGGTATCTCGTTTTTGGAGGGAAATGGCTACGGTCTAAATAAAACCGTCTTGTTTAAACAGTAAAACATTATAAAATTTTATTCAGCACAACCAATTTAGTGTTTTTAGCTTAATATACATTTTACAGCGATTCATTAAATTGTTTACGATATTTTTATTTGCAATCATTTACCTTTTCATTTATTTATTTATCATTTATTGGTTGGCATGTAAAATATTAAAATAAAAAAATTATTATAATTCCCTGAAGAATGTAAATAAATTAGTTAGAGAGAGTAGATATACAAATAATGTCCTAAACCTTTAAATTTGATCACAGAATATATTTACATATTTAATATATATTGTTGTATTTAATTAAATATTCTTAAGAGAGCTTTATATCATTCATATAAGCAGTCGAATATTTCACAAATCACAACTATATGAGCACAATTTAAGATCTTTATGCGGAGATACCAATAATAATTAACTAAAACAGTCTTACATAACCACACCCTATGCTGTATCTCTACTTAAAGGGCTAGTAAGACTTATAATTACTTAATATAATATTACAATTCTACATAATATATTTATCATTTTTAGCTGAGCCCTTTTCCTAAATTTAATAATTAATATATAATAAGTATATTTTATCATTCTATACATCTATTAGTTAATACTAAGATTAAAAATATTGATACAATTTGAAAATTTTAATAATTTCAAATTGTCTGTATAAATGACTGCACAATAGACAAATTTCTTTCAACATAAATTATTGTTACTTTATTGATTCAAGAAAGATTGAAGAAAACTTATTAAAAAATAATATTCTATAGATTAATCTTTCACATTCCGCAGAGCTGATCGAAATTGTTAATGAAAATGAAACCAGTTAAAAATTAGGCTAAAACTCAGCATTCATGATTAATTTTATATTTACAACATAGTATTTCTACAAGACATACAGTTTTTTACCACATTAATTTCTGATTCATTTCTAATCATTTATTTATTCATAATCGTTAGAAAAATAGTTAAAACAACATTTTTTTTAAATATTAAATATATATATAAAAAAATAAAATAAAATTTACCATGGATCAGATACCTAATTAATTGAATGTTTATATTTCATTCTCAAACTATAATATATTATATAGGAATAGGTACATTTTTGTGGTGGCTAAGCCTTTTCTAGTCATCTCCTAAATAGTCCCCCCTGTTACTATAGTATATAATATAATCACTCCTATAAATGTTCATGACACATAGGTAGTTATAATTTCATCAAACAAAAAATAGATTCAAGTTTTCATATAAATTAGAAGATATCAAAATAATAATTTGTCTATATATTTAAATTCATCTTAAATACTTATTACTAACTATTAATTCATAGACCTAATTTAGTTATCTTGAATGGTAATGAAACCAATATATTAAATATGAATTATAAGTTTAAAATACGTAAAAATCAAATTTAGGTTTAGCGAGAGCAATAGAGCATCATACATTTATACCTATCCTCTCATGTGTTTTAACTTAGCTAATTAAGGAAGGACATGATTCTATTGAAATCATTCAGCATGGTTTCTAAATTTTTTAAGATTAACATAATTTACAATGCCATTATTCACTTTGATAGTTTTGTTTTAGTTGGTAGCACTTCAGGCTCCATTTCATTTGAATACTTTAGATATGAACTTGATGACCAAAAGAATAATAAATGGATTTTACCCACCCATACCTTCAGACATTTATTCAATAAAGGTCAGTATTTATGTGTTTATACTCTTTACCTAATGGCAAAAATAATGTTTGATATGCACAATAAATTATTAAGATGCATTAACATGATTAAGATTAACATGATTAAGTGCACAAGAATGTTACATAATTGTATAAAAATGAGTATTGGTTGAATTTTGTTTATTTAGAAACTTGTATAACATTAAACAATTTAAATTTTAAACATTTAATATTTATAAATAAATAATATTTGTATAAATAAAAAAAAGTTCTTGTATAAAATAAGATTGAAAATAAAAATTTTTTTTATAAATTATATACATATTAATGCAAAATATATTGCAGTATACCTTATAATCCATTATTATTTATTACTAGGGCCTCGATTTATATGCAATAAACATCAATAAATTATGCAGATTCATATTATAAATATGCTGAATTATTGTATAGTTAAATTAGTGAAGTTATTTATAATGAATTCTTTACGATGAACAGTAGATATTTGTTCGTATTTATGTCTGATGATTTGTTTTATTGAATAAAGATATAATTTAAATGATTATTATTATTTTTATAGAATATGCAACATTTATGCAACCAATAGCCAATAGGTATGCAAAAAATAACCATAGAATCTACACATTATAGAACATCAATATTTATAACAATTTAATGTGGATTGTATTTGCATATAAATCCGGGCCCTACGTATAACCATTGTTTCACTTTAAGTTTTAAAATCAACCATAAACATGATCATCAATTTTTTTATATTTTAACCTTATGCAGATAACAAAATTCATAGATAGCTGCATAATAGTCAACCACAAGTTCAGGCCGAATATATCACAGATCCTGAGAGTAACACGGAGAGGATTGGCCGAATCTCGGAATTCTGCACTTCCATCGTAATTTGATGATAGCTATATCAAAAACCATTATAGTTTCATTACAGTCTAAATTCTAGACTATTATAATATTTAATTTTTTTTGGTGTCTTTTAGATTCTAGAACACCATTTAAAATGGTTTGCCAGTAACAGCTACAGGTATAACATTTCAAATTACCTAATACTTCTGACAGAGTAAATGCACCTACTATAGAATCTAGTAGATAATTTTGTACAACCATCAATCAATTCATTTTTAATTATATTTTTATTTATTTTTTATACATCTTTATTAGGGCTAAACAATAAATGTACAACAATTGATTGACGTTTTTTCTTTTTACATAATCAAGAATGAAAACGGTTACTAAAATTTGTATAAGCATTTCATTTAACATAATATTCAATATATTTATTTATTTATTTATTTTTGTATTTATATAATACATTACAAACGACAGTATTATCAGCACTCTTGGCATAAAAGCAATAGGTATTTGTTATTTTTAAAATAAATAAATTTATTATAACTATAAATTGAAACAAATTTAAGTCCTGCAGAACTGATAATAATAATGATTTAAAAAAAATTGTTCTTTATTATACATACTAAGTATGGTGTTACATCACAACTAATATGTTATGATATTCGAGCCATTTTCATTTTTAGGTATTTTGTTTACCTACATTAAACTACATTTTAATATTATACAGGTTATGTAATTATGGTTTAAAATATTTTAATTATATAAATATATATATATTATATAATATCTTTACATACACATACATAATATATCATATGTATACATAAAAATGTACAGAATTGTAAACAATATATCTATTGTAAAAATGCTTACATTATACTTAATGGTGTTACAATATCTAAACGATAAAAAAGGACTATAACATACACTATGATTACACTATTTTTAAGGTCACGTTTGTCAAAATTCTTATGAATAATTGGTTTCATGTGATATTTTCTTATATTATTACATCATAAAATAATAAACTTATATAATTGATTTTGACAAATGTACCTTAAAGAAAAAATTTACAATTTCATACTGCATAGCAGGGGATAACTTTTTCAGGGCATAACAAGTATTGTCTACATGACTATAGTAAAAAAAAAATACACATAATACATAACTTTTAAATAATTATATATATATATAAAATATTAATTTATCGACATACTTAATTCATTTTTTTGTTTTTGTGAAAAGCTAAAACAATGCCACTGGTGATGTCTGATAACCTTTTATCGTTACTGTACTATACATTTAAATTAATTAATATTGTTAAAAAAAATTTTTTTGTATTATTTTAATTTAATAGTATTTCACATATCACAGTGTTATTGTTATACATCCCATGAAAACCATATTTTGTTGTACAAGCACAAAATAGTACATATTATCAATTTAAATAGGTATCAGATTACCAGGTTTGTGCTATTCAACACCAAATTGCTTAATGCCATTAATTAATTAAACAGTAACATTATGTTTCCTGTAGTTCACAATGATTATGACATTACAAAAATTTACTCTGAATCATTAAATTATTGTTTTACATAATAACAATAATATATACATTAAATATATATTTAAGTATCATGTATATAATTTAGAAAATAAGAATGATGTAAAATGCAATAGTTATATTTTATGTGTATGGAATATGGAAATGTACAAATGCTAAACCTGACTTTGTTATTCAACACAATAGCAAAAATACAAATAACATACAGAGCTGTTGATTTCTTAAAACACAATTTGTATCAAAACGTTTAGTAAAGACATATATATGAAACAATTTATTTAACCATTAACTTATAAATAATCTTCTTGTTGAATAAATTGTCTACTCAACATAGCCAACATTCATATACTTGCACGAAAATGTTAAAAACGCCAAGTTTTATAAAACAGGTGGGCCAATATATATATATATATAATACATGTATATAATTTTTAGAAAATATTACACAAAGCACTCTGATGATTCTGTATCATCAGAACTAGTTGTAATGATTAGTAACAACAATTTTTTTTTAATTAGCGAGACCAATTACGTAATATATATGAGTATTATAAAGAAATGCATTAATAAAAAAGATCTTCGATCATACGTCTCTTTGTTATATTTTATATTTAACATATTATACATATATATCATATATTACACGCGAGAGTATATCTCATAAGATATGATGATCTACAATAAATTTATATAATATCATAATTATAATATAAATATGCCCTTACTAGAAAAGCGTAAATTAAACTTATCGAAATATTATTACCATTGTAAATATTTCAACACTTCAGCTCTAAAATGGTAGATCATCAGTCAGGGAGGGGTGATTGCCACAAATATTGCTATATCACATGCAATTTCGGGCATTTTAGAACAAATGTACATATTAATATGAATATAAAAATAGTAATATTTATTGGTTGAGGCTGTAATCGCTTTTTTGTGGTATTCAAGCTACCGATAACAATATAATTTTTGACGTCGATTGTTTTATTAATATAATATTATAAAAATGGCATGCAAATTATAACCCCTCCTTTTATTTTAAATGTACTTCAATAAAATTCTACAGCGCATTAACTCAAAATTTTATTTACGAGCATTATTTAATTTAATAATAATAATAAATCTTAAATTTATACATGAAAAAAATTAATAATAAATAAATAAATAGTATTCAAACTAATGGGCACGTGAACGAATATACACCCAAAATATCCAAGACACCCCTGAAGAGGAAAATGTTTGGTAGTTTAGTAAAGCACATATTTGCTAACCGATAAATAAACTGTTAGTAATTAATGTACGATTTGTATAATTCATTATCTATTTTGGAAGTAAGTACACAAAGAAACATTTATTATTAATAGCATAGATTTAAGCTATACGTAATTAAAAGTAGAATAATTTAAAAAAAACGGTAAAAATCATAAAATCCTAGTTGTTTTGCATTAAAGCGTGGTAGTGGAGAGGAGAGGGGTCATTCTTAACGATATTTGTTTTATTTAAATTTATATTATAGTAAAAATCAAAAGTATAATTAGATTATCGAAAATGAAAATCAATCATAACGATAATACATTTAAAAAAAAATTAAATCAAATCAAAATTAAAAAATAAAATAATCATAACGAAAACGAAAATCATTGAGAACACTTTTATACAAAATCAATTTGCCGGAATACACGTTCTCTGTCTCCGACCAACGGTTGGTGGTGTACAAAGACATTCCAGCCATCGTTCAGTCTAGACATTTTTGATTTTTTTTTTTAAATTTTTAACATGTTTGGTATTTATATAGATTTGTGTGTATTTATAATATATATTATACGTATTTTTATTGTGCAATCGGGTCATGGCTGGTCGTGGTAGTCGGCCAGTGGTGTTCGTTGTTGTTGGTTACGGACAAAATACTATAATAATAAACATAATATTTCAAATATAATAATAATAAAATTAATATATTATTGTTATCGTTTCGCGCTGCTCCCATTCTCGTCTGGTCCATGTGTGCATGTGTACGCACTTGTTTGTGTGGGTATGTGTAATTTTTTTTTCGTACGGAAACCAAAAAACCTATTCGTCGGCGGACGGCAGGTTTTCGGTGTGTAGTCAGAGCTTTAGGTCGTTGGCTATTTTTGACGCAATATTCTTGAACCCGATGGACGTGCCCGATATGCGCTTAAACCGGACGCCGTTCAGCGACAGCCTGGGCAGCTTGCACACCTCGATCTCCCACTGGACCAGCGAGTCGGTGTTCGGGTCGCCGTGCACACACAGCAACAGGAAGCGCTCGCGCTGTTCGTAATCGCAATTGTTGGCATCCAGTACCTGTGTAGTACGGGAGAGTACGAGAAAGACAAAAAAAAAAAAAAAAAACGGTTAATCGTCGGAAATCGCGTCACGTTCGTGATGTTGTTAGTTTTTGGGGATACGACGACGAGTAAAGCAGGACAGAGTCTACACCTAGAGACAACGGAATGAAAACAAAACCGGTGTAGAGATTTTTTATAGAAAATATGATGGTCCCTCCCAACCTGCGACAGGAAAATCGAGTCAGTTAAGTGGTCAGTGGTGGATTTAACGGACGTTTAGTTGACAAATCCTGACGGGGCTCCTCTCCTAACGGCTAATACGAATACGAAGGTTATTTGTTAAATTATTTGAACATTTTTATCACAAAAAAAATATATATTTTTAGCGGCAATATTATTTACCATTGTTAGGAAATACAACATTTTAGTAAGTATGTTGCTGATATACATTTTGTACGGCGGTCGTCTTATGAATTAACCGACTCTTTTGAACCCTAAAATCCACCACCGGGTGATTTGTGAACCTAAGTGGTGGTCTGTCGTATACATTGTAGATCAGTATTCTGATTGTCGTTATTATGGTATCATTCACAAAACGTCCAGTTGGGACGAGCTCAATTTTTGGACATAACATGACAGACGTTGTAGTAATAATGCTAAGCAGTTACCTAGTGAAAACATTACTAATATCGCAGTCGGCGTAAAAGGTAGTTGCACGTACAGAGATAGGTTATAGGTAAATAATAAACATTCATAGCTTAAAGCACTATTATAATGTCTCGATTTTCCAACTAGTTCACAGTCATGGATGTCAATGACAAGTTTTACCTAAACAGTATTGTTTAATTTGGAGGGTAACAAGAAAATTCTAAACGCGAAACACGGTGATAGGGGCTTTAAAACGTTAATAGATTTTAATAATTGTCGAGGTTTACATAAGCTTATCGATGGACGATAACTCGGATTTCGATTTTATAACACATACCTACCAGGGCCGGCCGTCAACACCGCAAATTCGGGTGGCTTTTAATTTTTTCCACGTACTCAGGTGGCCGCGCACACAGCGAAAATTGCGTTAACTAGGATTTAAAATATTTTTTTATTCAGACCTCGGAGCCAACAAGTCCAGAGCGGATTTAACCCGATTGCATAATTAGTATATTCAATTACGTACTGGCAATTGGTAATTAAGGAAATTTAGACAGATATTCCCTTCTGGATGGCTATAGACTTGAGTTATATTGATGTATAACATCGATATACATTTTGATTTATTTTAAAATCGATATTGGGGAAAATTCAAAGGTTTTCTACAAGGTCTTCTGTAAACCACACTTTATGAGCAGACAACTCACCTCTCTTATTTCGGCCATTATCTCGTTTGGGTCTCTTGTAGACGTCGTTTTCATACTCCATGTGAATCTCAACGATCTGGGTTTCATTTGATCGTCATTTACTGTATTACTGTTTTTAAAAATGTAAAATTCAGATTATTCAATGAAATAGGAACACGGTGTGCATAAAATACGTAGGTAATGAACATTGAACACAATAATTAATATATTTAAATACATTAATATACTGACGGCACAACAATAAACATCGTGACCGATATTCACCTGTAAGATATTACTTTCAATAATATATATTAAATTTGATACAATAATGCATGTTTCTATGTTCACCGTTTGTTCGGTTTTGTAATTATGCCTAAAATTGTATATAATACACAATACAATTTATAATAGTATCTCGAATCAATTAGCAGTGTTTATTTTATCAAAAATTACATTGAATTTTTGACTTGAAAAATTTAGTATTTTAGAAAAGTTATAGAATAAGATTACAAGTGGAATTTTCAAGGACCTCAATTTTTAGTCTATCATTTATTATTTTACAGTATGCTGAATAACAGAAAAATATACAATTTGTTTAATGTATATTTTCTACTTAAATCTAAAATGTATTACCTAATTGTATTCAAATTATAAAATAAATAAATAAATGTAAAAAGCATAGTTCAAATATTATTTAGAGTTTTCTAATGCTACTATTCTGAATTTTTTTGCACCGTTTACAGTAATACACCAATGTTTATTGGTCTAAACGTATAAATATAATTCATTAATTGTTTTGTTAGTTAACTTCCATAGGTACACAACCGAGTATTTGCTTCTGTTAAATTTACAGAAAAAAACATTAACATTAAAAAAAAATATATGCATTTGGAATATTTGAATTTATTTTTAATTAAACGTTGATACTTGTATTTCAATGGTTTGTATAATATCAGCATCTAATTGTGTATTTATATCTTCAAACAAGAATGTACATCTTTCAAGATTTGTAATCACCTAATTTAACTAATATTATTAAACCTCAAATACAACTTTTAACTTTTGAACTAATTATGATGCTGTGTATTTAGTATAACATGCCTTCCAACAGAGCAAATTTATAAGACCGTTGCTGAATTTTTTGGCATAAGTTATTTTAAATAAATTTTGTTTTAATATTCATATTATAATATCACATTAATATTCTGTTAGTGTAAAATTGAGTATCCAAAAGATGTCATATACCTATCACATTCCTATATTATTTGATGAAATACGTTAACGCCGTTAACCAAGGAAATATGATCAAATAAAGTTCTTCGAATAAAATTCTAATGTTTTACTTTTATTTTAGTTTGCTTCTAGTATCAATTAAAATTTGCATATATATATAATTAAAAACCATTAAAACTTAGGATAGGCTGCTAATGAAATATAATAATATAATATCAACATATCGACATATCATCCATTAATAATCATGATTATTATTTATTTTTTAATCTTAGGTAATAACAATTGAGTTTTCAGTTTTAAGTAAAAATATATAATAATTTAAAACATCCCATTATAATCCATCATTTATTTTATGAGGTCACTCATGGATATTACAATTTTTTTTAATTCACAAAAAGTTTGTTCTAGGATAAGTAATTTTTAGAAAATCTAACAATTAAATGTAAAAGCACTTCTACAACTATCAAAATATAAGAAGTAAAAATAAACTAATAAAATGTTGAATTTTTAGTCATTGCATGACACGTAAGATTTTTCTAAAAAAAAAAAAATACAAATACAAATACAAAAACAAAATACAAAAACACAACCATGAGTGAATAATTTCAATATTGATGGTTTGTTAAATTATTATTTATTTGAACAGTTTAGCTATCAATGTTAAAAATTGAATGTGTACAAAACATTATCTTTGACATACTGACTTTTTTGTAAAAAGTGGATGCAGTAGGAAATGCTTAAATGAATCCACTTCTTGAATAAAATCTATATATTATGACTTATCAGGCATACAGACACCGGTGTATATGAATAATTAAGATTTAAATAATCACAAATAGAGTAAAAAACTAAATTTAGTAAAATCTATTAAAATCAAATAAAGATAAAATAAAAATTAATTCAAACAGATTTTGGATACCTTAATAATTTTGTTTTTATCTTAGATAAACCAAGGTTATAACCAATATAATGTATACCTTGTGATATAATAAAAATGTTAATTAAAAGTTCCGAATAAAATTACAATTATTAATTGCTTTTTGTTTTAGTTAGCAAAGTATTAACAATAAACATTATGTTAGTAATTGATTGAACTAGCCTAGTCAGGCAAAATTTGTTTTGATTTTACATACCTAACAATATTATTTTTGGGTAGATTTTGATCCATTGGCCTGAAATAAAATATAAACAAAACTAATAAAATAAACAAAATAAAAACATAAGCAAAATAAAAACATAAACATAAAATAATGATAAAATAAAATAAATAAATAATAAATGTGAAATGCCGTTTTAACTCATAATTCCTGATAATAATTTAACTGCATACTGCATACATTATACAAATGAATGATCCATCCAAAGGATTTTTACTACTCATTTTTGTCATACCATAACAGGATATAATATGTAACTATCAATGAACTTTATACTAATAGATGGAATATTATACTAGTTCTCGCAGATATGGATGCGCTGTTTGGAAGTTACCGTATTACAAAGCACATGCTCATTAGAATGGTGAAATATAAAATACCATTGATTTTAAAATATACAGATAAGCCATTTTATTGTTAATAGTGGCAGCGGCTAATTGCACTCGGCCATAAGACGTTGCCAAGTTTGATTGCATTCAAGAGGGATAAACAAAGGATGGGTGCTGTTTTGCTTTACTATTAATTGGGTTTCCAAATAAACAGTCGTATGGTTTATCTGTATATTATAAAATCAATGATGATACTAAATAATGCTTTTATAAATTTGCGCAATAAGTCGGGCATGACTGGCAGCAATGTCGGTTGCAAAACTGTGTAGTATTCTATCACAGCTGAAAATGTATGCAATATTGAGAAAGTTCATCTATTAGTATAAAGTCTAGTCTGATTTCATACCATCGTAAACAAACATAAATGTTAATATTTAAAAGGTAATGGATTTTCTATTTTTCTATGCATTTTGGACCTACAATACCAATTTATAAAGGCAAAAAAAAATTTGCAGGTTTACACATAATATGTTATGATTATATACATATTTGATTTAGGGCAAAACATACTCAGTACAAAATTTTTCTGGAGAGAACTTAAAAAAATAAATGTATGCCACATATCAAACAATTTATTACAAATCCAAAGACAATAACATTGGCTTAAAAATAATGTTTGTACACTAAGGAATAATTTTAACTAATAGTAATAATAGTAATAATAATAATAATATATGTATCATAGTAGTATACAGTAATAAAATATAGGCCAGAAAACGATTAAAATAATAAAATACATAATTATGCAACAGTTTTTCGGGGGACTAGAAAATACATGGAAAAAAAATTGTTATTGGAATTATAATATATATACATTTATGTATATAAGTAGTTTAATTTCAATTTAGAGTCGTAGAGATAAGTAATACATATACTATCTAGTAATAATAAAATATAAAACACAATGACAAGTTATGTCTTATGCAGTTAAATTAAAAATAAAATAAAATTAATATTACAAAATGCAATCAACATAAATTATGAGGTTTAAATGAGAGAGTATAAGTTATTATTGATATAACTGGATAAAATTTAACTGTTGATTATAGTCATTTGGAACATTATTAATATGTATCCATATAGAAATACACAAACACGCACACACACACATACATATATTTATACATAAATATATAACTTTAAAACTTTCAGATCTAAGCATGTCAACGGCGAGTAGCGGCATCCCAGCATAATTGTCTCAAAATAGTTAAGTGCCCGCCTGCCCCATTTTTGCTTGTCTTCTTCATAATTTTAGTGGTAGCATGCGTGTGATATATGAATGGATATGGATGTATGATTTTTTATTTGGTATTTTTGTTTCATATTAATGGGGAGTGGTCCTGCACACATACACAAAAAAAAAGCATCGATCACAAGATGGAAAAAAAATGACAGAAACATAATTTAATAATAATAATCTGTGCAGGGACCGTATCTATGTGAAAGCTAGCCAATAGATTATTATGTGTTAAAATTAAATAATAAAAATTGTTTTTGAGCGCTGCCTTTATTGAGACAATTATGCAAGGTTCGCTAATAATACATGTATATATTCAAATCATTAAAATTATTTAATTATTGAATGATATATGGCACACAAAATTGTCCTAAATAAGCTAAATAAACTTAAAAAAAATATTATAATAATAATTAAGACAAGCTTTCACAAGTAAGGCCTCTGCGAGTAAAATGCAATCACTGTTAGTAAGTACATAATTAGTGGTTTTTTCATTGCAATTTAATTTTAAATTGGAAAAGTGGAGGGATGTTAAATTGGATTAAAAGTATACAGAATAATTTTTAGAGTTATATAATTATAATGCAAGCATTAAAAATAGAGTTTACAACATTAATAATTTAAAATAGGTTAAACTGATTTTAACCACCTCACTTGTTACATAGGCCTTACAAAATTAAATTGAATATTTAAAAATCACTTAAATTAAATTTTAAAATAATTATTTCTGGGACCTATGTTTCCCTTTTTAGAAATATATGGAAAATGTTTAATCATAAGATCATGAATTTATAGGATTTTATCAAATAAAAATTATAATTTTAGGAACAATGAATTTTCAACATGAATATAATTATACACTTACCGTTTAACAAACTTAGATGATATTTTTGAAAAGAATGATGGCCTTTGCACGGATGGATCATGTGGACTACCAGTATTGTTAGTAGGTCCAACGCCAGTATAACCTCTATGTCTGTTTTGGCCTGAAT
This sequence comes from Diuraphis noxia, assembly GCF_037042655.1. Taxonomy (NCBI): domain Eukaryota; kingdom Metazoa; phylum Arthropoda; class Insecta; order Hemiptera; family Aphididae; genus Diuraphis; species Diuraphis noxia. The sequence continues at coordinate 102,418,570 of NW_028301711.1, read as the reverse complement.
GGAAAGTCTGGCGACTAGGCACATTCCTTGGGAATGGCTGTCGACTATTGACTGCTGGTGATGCAGGTGATATTGTAACACCCCTATATAATAATAATAAGTACATTAAAATCATTATAAAATAAAAATGTTCCCATTAAACATATGAGTACGCATACATACACAACCACATAATTACGAGCGGGAAAGCTAAAACCATACAGATTTTGACAAGACAGTAAAACTAAAAAACTGATGATAAGTTAGATGATGAGTGCCATTAATTTAAAATAAATTGAATTTTCATGGTTAAACATATTTTAAATGTGTTAACATAAATCTATTGTCTGTTTGTACCAAATATATACATAGATTACTAACAAGACAACAGTTTATTTTAATATCTAATATTGTATTTTTTAACTATAGAAATTTTCAGTTTTTTAATAATAATATCAGTTATCAAGTCAAATATTTTTATGCAATAGTTTCATTCAAAAAATGTCATTATATAAGAAGCTGTAAATTACTAACACTTTTCATAGTAAAATTGCCAGTTTCTTCCCACTATATGAAGTTTAGTAGTAGTACAACAATAATACAAAATCATGCAAACCTAACTAAATCATTAATAGTTGTAGAAGCTTCTTTATAATGTTTAATATATTAGTATTATACAATTGGAAATTATTATTAAATTAAATAACCATTTATACATCCATAATTAGTTAGAATTTTAAAAGTTAATAATAGTTAGCAATTAAATTATATTGATGTATGAACAACAAAAGTGCATGCACAAATATTTAAGTTTAGGAGCAATATTTTCATAAAATGTACATTCTGCACAATTTAGAACTATCCCAAAGTAATAGGAAGCAGCACAGAAAATATTTTATTTTACTAAATGAATTTAGAGAAGAAAAACTGTAATCACAAATAGTATTTTTGAGGAACAATATGTTCAAGAGTTTTCAAATGTTTAAAATGCGTATAATACACAACATGCATTTGATACGATCTAAAAGACGGTTTAACAATTTAGCCACAGTTATAAAATTATGAACGGGAGGAATACCTCGGGTGGGCAGGAGGTTCTGTGGTATGTTCTGTGGCACTAGACACAGAAGCAGATTTGACGTGACCTTTGGATCGTGTATCTCCACATCCAGAACCAGAATTAGGTACAGCCAACGCACTAAACCCGATTACCAATGCATTGCAAACATTAATTCAAAATTATCATCTTACCACCAATAATAATGAATAGAATAAAATGAATGAACAATTAATGTTTATATTGTAATAACAGAAGATTAATCAGTGTTAAGGAGAAACAAGAAAATATAAACAAAAAGTTATTTTACATAACATAATTATTATTATTATTATAGGAGTGTTTATTTAAAGTATGATCTTTGTCAAAGACATACCTTGCTGGATCCAATACAGGAGGAGTTGATACAGCTGCTTTGGCATCATAACTGATTGTACTCCTTCTACCCACTGACCCTCCAGGAGCCATTGACCGTTGTTTTGTTCCTAAGAAAGCAATTAACAATTAGAATAAGAATTGCTTGCTTGATGTTAAAGTGAAGTATAACAAAAATCTAATCAATAATATAAATACAATTAGACATGCCTATCATATTTTCAGGTCTAGAATTTAGTCGAGCAGTGTTTTCCTTGATGCTGGCCGCGTCAATAGTATTTTGACGCTTGAAATTGGTACTTGGAATGGCCACATTGTGATTGTGATTGGTTGAATTGGTGGTACCTAAGAAGACTTATTTATCAGATGCAATAATTATTAAGGACAACATTAACTTGTTTGAGACAATGCAACTATATTTCAAACAATAATGTCATTTATTTATGAACTCAAATATTTAAAACCTTAACGATACTCAACTATTACTTGTTTTATTTGTAGAGTTATGGGTTGTTTGTTGATTATTTGGCGTATTATTGGTAGCAGGAACATTGCTAGAATTTGGATGGTTTGTGGTCAAAGCAGAAGTCTCACCACCAGATGAAGCTCTTCTACTAGGTTTGGAATTTGTAGCAGATATTGATCTATGCACACCTCTATGTGATGGTGATTGATTAGTATTGTTCACGGCCGCTACATTGTTGGTGTTATTCACGCCAGGATTTGGTCCTGTGATTCCTCTCAATGATAATGAACTACCAGATCGAGAACCATCACTTTCAGGCTATATGGGACAAGAATAAAATTAATAATTAATACAATTGAACTTCATTACTTGAGTATTCTAACATGAATACTCACATCGTTAGATTTTCTTCCTAGTAACAAATAAGTGGCAAATATGTCATCATATTTAGCTTGAGATAAACTCTCTTCTATTTCTGCACGACTATAACCCATGCCAACTAATATTTCTGTAACTCGACAGACTAAAACAATACAAGTGAAGGAATTAAATATACACAAGGCAAAGACACATTAAACAGTTAAATAGTTAAAATTTAACAGCTGATTAGGCATTGACTATTGAACTAAGCATACCTATTCGTTTTGGTTCTTTGAAATCTGGTTCTGGTTCTACATAAGGTTTTAATTCATCGTCCTCGCAACCCAAGTTCATCCATTTGTCTTTCATAATAACCTATAATACATTTTTTAGAATAATAAACAATAGTTAAGGGTGATTTGAAGAATATTGTTTTAATCTTTATTTTTATCTTACCTCTAATGATGCTCTTTTAAGTGGATTTAAAACAAGGAATTTTTTCAATAAATTTTCACAATCAGTTGACATGTAAAACGGTATTCTATATTTGCCACGCAATACTCTTTCTCTTAGCTCTCTTAGGGTAGAACCATCAAAAGGCAGAGAACCGCTAACCAAAGTATACAGAATAACTCCTAATGACCAAACATCTACTTCTGGTCCATCATAACGCTTTCCTGAAAAAGTTTTAAAATGAGGGATTTTTATAAAAAATAAAATATATAATAAACCATCTTACCTTGGAATAATTCAGGTGCAGCATATGGAGGACTACCACAAAATGTATAAAGTTTACCACCAGGTGTGAACTCGTTACTAAACCCAAAATCTGCTATTTTTATGTTCATTTCACTATCCAGTAATAAGTTTTCAGCCTAAAAAAAAAGTTTAATTAGGTACTACTTCAAGTATATAAAAGGTATTTATTACAGTTCATGATTTTGTTACCTTTAAATCTCTGTGTATGATTCTTTTTTGATGGCAGTATTGGACTGCTGAAACAATCTAAAAAAAAAACATATGATATTTTTAACGTGAATTTTTATTTTAACTGTTTTACTATGGTACATACTTGTCTAAATTTGGCTCTTGCTTCTTTTTCTCTCATGCGCCCATGTAATACCAAGTAGTCAAATACTTCACCTCCACTAGCATATTCCATGACTAAATATAGAGTTTTTTCAGTTTCTATAACTTGTAATAATTTAACTAAAAATAACAGCAAAAACAATGATTATTAAATGTAAGTGACTTAAGAATATATAGTTAGAGTTGGCAATATTTCTTATTGGCAATTACATTACTTACCTATATTCGGATGGTCCAACATTTTCATTATTCTAACTTCTCTAAAAAGCTGCAAAAATTACAATACGATAAAAATAAGTGACAATATTATAAAATTATTTAAATTAATAAATGTCAATAATAACGTACTTTTTGTAAGCTTCCTGGTAATAATTGTGTTTTATCAATGATTTTAATCGCGACCTACAAACAGATAATTATTACATTTCCAGTTGACTGACCTAACAATATCATACATTAACAAAAATGACATTTACCTCCTTCCCGGTAGGTACATGTTTGGCTAGTTTGACTTTGGCGAAATTTCCTTTTCCGATGGTTTTGAGCAGTTTGTACTTGCCGATGTGCGGCTCTTCCGATGAACGGCTGCGAGACGATCCACGTGTACTTGTCACCGTGGAGGCACCACTGCCTCCACCTGCTCCACCACCACCACTTCCAACTCCTCCTCCTGTGGAACTGCTATTTGTAGCCGCATCACTGCCCTGTAAAAAACAAAGCATACACGAATTAAAAACACAACTTCTTTATTGTACACGTTTCACTGATAATAAACTGAATAAAAATCTAAACCTAAACATTTTAGTTGCGTACAAAATTACACACAAGACAGCAATGTATATGGATAATTTTAAAAAAAGCGTAGGGCGTCACGAGGACACAGATATACAATAGCTGGCGTACCTATTATCTATATCTGAGGTAAATATATACAAGAAAAACCTAATAATAATATAACATAATATTAAATACGATGCATGCAGCATACTTTTCGAACAATCACGCATGTGACGCTTATTTTATTAGTTTTTTTTTTTTAACCATATTCCTCTGTAGGCCGCCCAATTTCGAACGAGGTTTTCCTCGTCTTTCGCCACGCCATTATAGTAATAATTTTCCGTAGTTACGAACAGAGAGAAAATAAAAGTGAAAGCGCTCTGGCGGAATAACGTATCTACAAAACAACCTATCACCTAGCTACAATAGCACGTTGGTATACTCACCCCGCCGAATACCCAAAATAATTACAAAAAAACGCTCAGCCGGACTCCGGACACACACACGTTATGTTTGTGGACGTATTGAATTGCGTCACATACGCGAAAATTTGATACGGAGGGTAACATATCTTAGCTAACTCTTGACGGCTCTGTTGTGAACGGTATTGGGAAATCGGTTTCGACACGCCACGGCTGCTGAACTGTATGAAAAAAAAAACGTTGGGCCGCTGCGATTTAGCCTACCTATATTTGGTTATGTTTGTGGTATTGCGCAATCATGGGTGACGTAGGTATATTATATTATTTATATTTAAGTAATAGTTGTACGAAGATGATTAGACATTTCGTTTGTTTAGTCTTTAAAAGAAACGTAAATATTATTTGCCTTTTGCCGGACGATTTTATAATAATTTAGACAACATCTGTGATTACTATACAATTTAATTTTTTTTTTTTACATTTCTTTAATAAGGTTTCATGTTGTAAAACATTCTTTTCGGTATCGGAAATTGTTTAAACCGGTAGAAAAAATCAGCACTAATACGGAGGCCTATTGTGTTGAGTCATTCCAAAAATTGTACGTACAGTTCTTTTTTGAATGACAATTTAAGCAATAATATTACCACGCAATAGCAACGGAATAGTGAGTCACATCAACGTTACTGAAACGTCACTAAGGGTACATCTGCCATAGAGTTTAAAAAAATACCGTAATTCGAAAGACGGCGAATCGTCGCGAAGAGGAGAGGATCACGTATAATTACGCTGCTGAACTCTATACGTTTCGTTTTATGTACAAAGTTACCTATGATGCAACAAAGGACTACAAATCCCGTAAATAATAATTAAATATAATTTGTGTACACGCGATGATCGTCGGGGCAACTTCCGAAAGTGTAGTGAAATGGCAGTTAACAGAGAAGTAAAAATTACTTCAATAGTTCAATATATCATTGTGTTTGTTATCACCACGTATAAAACTTATCACTCAAACAACGGAAGGTCCTACCACCCCTCTCGACTGAACTAGGTCATCTTTAATGTACCGTTACAAAACTTTAAAAAAAAAAGGTAATTAATATAATAATAAACAATATTATAAGGTTAATTAAGTTTTATACATAAATAAACACGAACAAAATAAGACAATTTTCTAGAGAGTAGAAATCCTTAATTGTCAACATTCTTTTATTTATTTTTACGATAAGTTTAAACTGTAAAATTTAACTTTTTAACAATAGTTTAAAATAAGTTAATATAACGTCTATAATAAACGTGCGTAGTCGTCATAACACATAAAATACAACAAAAATTCGACACCGTTATATTACACTAAAGCCTTCCATGCCAATATTTATATGCGTAATGAAACACCAATTTCAAATATTACAAGAAGCATTTTTTTTTTTCCATAAATATATTGTATGACATACTAGGTACATACTACATACACGTAAAATATTATCGATATACAGAGAAATATCGATAATGAATATAGAATTTTGAAGACCGCTGGCGTAAAGTCACCTCTGCGGAGAGATACATCTTATACGGCTCGATGGTTGAGCGATAACAAATGTAAAGTAACGATTGGACCGTATGTAAAAATAGAAAAAAAACAGGAGATAAAATCGGAAATGCCATACAACCTAACCAATCCATTATACTCGTTTTCCGTCAATACGTTGACTTATGAATAAATGCACATATAAATAAGAGAAAATGTCATTTTAAAATACGGTTTTCGGTGAATAAACGATGAGATGATGTACAAACAACATGTAATATTTTAATACATATTATCCCTCTTCACATCAGCAGTCACTAAGTCGCATTGTGTTTCGCCTACCTATATTTTTATTTTTATCTTCACGCGAAAAGTCTTTCGACCGACTTTCAGCGAACAATCATAATAATTACAATTCACGCTGACGACGCCTAACCTTATCCTGTAGGTAGAAACGGGTTAGGTGACGAGGAGGGGGCCTTTGTCCGCCGAGAACGATATTATTGTTGTTATTGTTATTATAACGACTCGAACACAATGATCGGAACAGCAAGCTGCACACGGGAAAAACGGTCTCCGGAAAACTACAGGGCGGCCGGTCGAGTGGTTCACGTGTTACATTACAATATTATATATATATATAATATATATTATGTATACTCGTATACACACACACACATACACACACACTTCATCATGTACGTTATATTATAACAATTATAATTGTTATTTATATGCGTTGGCACCGTTGAGTAAAACCACGTAACAACGTGGCACCGACACACTACGGTCGGTGGTGTCGTGATAATTAAAACATTAAACGCATTATATCATCGCGATAATCGTTGTATGCAAATCGTAAACCACGGTTTTATGATTTTTTCATACACACTTTCGAGGCAGACGATATAGTGTATCGCACTCGCGATAGTAATTCATAATAATGTAATAATATAGGTAATACGCGACGGCGCAACGAAAGTAAACCGACACCGTCGATTTCTTCACGCGCCCCCAGATAACGACGGCGATGGTGATGATGATGAATTTATGACGAATAGCTATATGGTAGAACGCACTGCTAATTATTGGTAATAATAATATTATTATAGACACGATGTGGTTACGACACGAGCACTGGATAGTAATAATTAATATTATTACTATAATATTATAAGGTTTAGCTTGACCAGTTTAATCGACTGTTGAAGTAACATAGCTTATTAGTTATTTTCAGTTGTCTTAAAAATAATCTACAAAGTTAAGATTAAATATTGTGTTATGACATTTCTGACTTAAATGGTTTGAGATTAATAAATTACTGAATTTATAATATAATATACACGGTTTTACATTTAAAACTTGAATAATAGAAAATGTTTCTACTGTACATAGAAAAAATATACATAGTTTAAACATGATGATAAATTGATAACTCAAATTTACAATGAAAATTAAAAATAATAAATTATGAAAAATTTAAATATTAAATATAAAAACAGATAATAATCTATATATTAAGTGAAAAATAAAATAAAAATCCTGATTTAAATATTGAAAATATTTGTAATTTTTTACGCCTATGGCATATACACGATTCTCAGTCGTGAAGCTGGTCACACACTACGGTTTTATTTGTCCGTGAACGATGTACGGTGTAGTTCGTACAACGATAGTGTGTGGGCAATAAAACGGATGAAAAACACGGTACACAGAGACGGAATGAAAACTGAGGAGTTTGATTTTTTGTCTGTGTTCGGTGTTTGAAATGAACAAAACCGAAGGTGTGTGCCATGTTCGGTGTTCGAACTAAAACCGTACAGTTTTAAAAACTATAAATAGCATATATAAATAACTCCAATATTTTTATTTTCAAGATGTTATTTTTGTACTGATAATAATAATTATTATACAATATAAATTTGGTTTATTTAGTATCAAATACAACTTAGTTAAGTACGTTAAGTGCGACTAGTACGTTGATAATAATGTTAATAGTTTGTGGTCGATTCGGTCATTTTTAAAAAAACGGTCCGTATTGTTCGAACATCGTACAAAGATATAAAATGGATAGTGTGTGACGTTCATCGGTGTACGAACTAAAAATGTCGAACTACACCGTACAACGTACACGGACAATTAAAACCGTAGTGTGTGACCAGCTTGATAGTCTTTTTATATGCATACAGAGCCTGTATTACAGGCATTAAGTTGTAATTCTTGATACATAAACAGTCTATTGATTTTTGACGAAACAACTTTTCATAATAACCTAATATCGAATTTATTTTTTTTTCTGTCTTATATTTTTATATCCGGGATGGATTTTATGTTTTTAATTACATATTACAATACATTATTATAACAATACATAATTTCTGTTATGGTTTTTGATAAAATAATATATATGGACACAAAATGCTCTGTACATGATCTACGTACTGATTAAAAAAGTAGACTAACTATTTCTAAGCTAAGTTAATATTTTTTCCATATTAACTTGTAACTTCAAACACAACGATTTACTTGACTTAATTATTTGCAATGATTTGCAAGCGAGTTTGCAAGCCTTTGAATGATATATAGGTAAATGGATAGAACATGCTCAATGCTCATACGAAACACCGCAGGTGAGCCGTGAGGTGATAATCCCGGAACGGCGCGGCGGTTAACTAAGGGGAATTATCAATCCCACAATTGTTGATAAGAAATGGAATATATTATATAATATGCATGCGCTATAGATAGGAAACAAATTGCCACAGTTTCAGCACTTCATTCCAATTTGTGTCCATTGTCTATGGTCGTCTCGAGAGTACTACAAACGGATGGCCCTTGGCATAGATCACTTTGATTAGTCACGTGGGTGAATTCTACCCCTTTATATCGACCGGATCAACAATGCAAAGATCAGATGGTTATTGTTCTAACATAAAACGATGAGAATTATTTTGTTTTTCGTGTAGCAGCTACATAAAATAATATTATAGCCAATTAGGTACCAAACATATATTTTAGTTGGAAATTCTGGAGTACCGGAGGGCGACGAGACATTTCGAAAAGGTGCAGATCGAGACGAATTATTAGACGTCGATAGGACGAGTGTTATTTTACGACGAAAGCGATGTGCACATAAGTCTTTGTACACACACGTCGTGTAATATCGATTTTTTTGTATCGCAATTTGTAAAAATAATAAAATTAGTCATGGTAGCGCGCGTCCGTGGTATTTATGCATCCACGACGTCACGAGTCGCGACGACAAACGACCACGTCTTTTTATGGATATGTTAATGAATCACACCGCTCTTTTACGGGGAGCTTACGCATGACGGACCGCGTATATTATATGTATACGTATTAGAATATTATTTTACCCTCGGCGTGAAGAAGAATAAATAAATTACACGATAATGCATATGGTTATGACTTTATGAGAAGATCCGACGTCTTAACTATTTCTAGAGATGGACTGCGTCAGAATATTACAGTGATAGGTATAGGAGGTTTATAATATATATATTATATTATAATAATATTACAGTGGCAATATTTCAAGAGACGTCTCTCGATACGTGAAAGTCTAGAGTGATTTCCAACGGTTCGACGAACCGGTTATGGTTGTTTTTTATTTGTTTAATTGTACCAATTTATAAATGTTTTATTATTATTATTTGGGGATATCACCCATATATTATATTTTAATTTTATAACGCCATTAGCAAAGAAACCGGCTACTATTATATTACACACCAATGCTGGTAACTGGAAAAAAGTAGCTAGAAAAAGGCCCGGAAAAAATGTCACCACGAATCTCCAGGAGTCACGAAAAAAATACACCGTTAATAGTTTATTATTTTCATGTCATACTATCATGTTAGTATCAATATGCTAAGAATATGTCCTAACTTTTTAACACAATAGGCTTAAAACACGAGCAAATCAATTTTTTTTAATTTTATCTTTACCTACCATAAATATCAAAATGTTTATAATATTGTTATATTATATATTTGGATTTTTTAGTATAACCATATAACAATATCTGCATGCTTAATGAAGTATATTGAATATAACTTTTTCGGTATTTCTATTTTTGGTTTTTGCCACTGCTTTATGGTAGGGTTATTTAAATCACAAATCATAGTCTCCCAGTACACGCACGCGATTGATGTGATTGCGAGGTTTGGTTTTGGGCGAAAATACCGAGGAGGAGAAAAGTATGAATCCTTAGCAGGCCGGTTGGAACGGAAAGATTACGAAACGTGTACGCTAAAATGATAATTCTAAATTCTATTCGGAAGAGATAAAGCACGTATTAGACAGTTAAGTTATAAATGAATACAATATAATGTGAGATTTAATCACGTTTATTTTTGTATATTTTAAGGTTTTGATAAAAAGCACATAATTGAAATAATTGTAAAATATTTCGTCATGAGTCTCAACGATATCTCGATGTAATGTAGACGCCAATTTATATAATTTTATTTTGAAAATCCAATCGAGGCGACGGGAGATTTCAAATAATTTTTATTTAGTACCCACATTGGCTATTACGGTTGAAGATTTTTTATCTAATTTTAATCACTTGCAATCGAGTGATTATTGAGGCATAAATGTGCATGCAAATTAACGAATATTGATAATTACTATTATAGTACTCTAAATTGACGATGACCGAATTTTCGTTGGATACTTGACACAACGGTGTGCCCCTCTCCGGACAATCGATTGCTGTCATCGTATGACGATGACTACGGCCGTCGGTGCGTTCGACCTCGTTAAAATCGCAACTGGTTTTTTCCCATCTCTTTTACTCTTTCAGTTTCTCTCTGTCTGTCAATCTACACTGCATCGCATCGTTGCAGACTTCGTATCGCGTATATAATAATTGCAATATTATCGCAGTGATTTTTCAACCGAGAAACAATATACATTTATTTATGGTAACGTACCGTTAGCAACGGCGATCGTGAAGTATGTAATACTTACTCATCGATTAGGGGGCCGTGTAACACAAAACAATATCGTATTATTACCTATATTATGCGCACTAGTCACGCCATTTATTGATAGATAATACATAATATAGAAACCGTACACGCGGAGATAAATCGTTACAGGTTCGCGATCACAAGAACGTCGGTGTTAAGAAGAAGTGCAGTCGGTCATGTTGTATTGAGGTCCCTAATCGTTTGGATTTCGATTTTACAAAGTTCCAGTCGCGTATAATTTAATACGCAAAATATAATTTAAAAATAATAAATATAATTAAATATATATAATATAATTAAATAATAATAATAATTAAATAATTAAATATAATTTTACGTCGAACCGCGTAAACAACATACCGAACGGGGTCGAGCGGTCTGGATGTGGTGCGAATCCGAAGTGGTTTTCCGCGAGGCATTGTGTATTATCTATACTAATGACGACAATTATATCGAAAACCGTTTTCGGACAATCGGAAAACGATGTCATTAGAGCACACGACCGTTAACAATAATAAGCGTTGGGCCATCGTCTATGTTGGAGGTGAAGGATTTTGGGACGTAGATAGCTATACGAGTGCTCGTTATTGTGCTCTAGAAGACGATTTTGAAGTGTGGGCGGAATGTTAGTCGACTCCCGGCCAAACGATAATATTTGTTCTGAGTGTACCTGTACACCGAATACGTAGAAGTTTCGTACACGAAGGCCGAAAGGGTGACACTCCCTCATATTATATACGGTGATCGATACCAATAGCGTAGGTAGCTATTATTAAACCTATAAGGCTATAACCCATACCCAAAGTTGGTAAAAGCAACGGGTTCCTGGAAAAAACGAACGATAATGATCTGAATAAAAATAAACAAGGGTTCGCAGATATAATATACTACCCACACGTAATGCAGGCAGTGTTCGTTTACACAACTACGACAATAATAGAATCAATAATAATAATAATAATAAATTATCATTGTTCATTATTATTATATTTATGTCGTTTATATAAAGGCGTGTTTGTATACTGCGAAATTCTAACAACGAAAATAATAATAACCTTCAGAAACGCACACTGTACGGCAGTCGACGAGTGAATCGCTTACACCGACAGAGACGAGACAACAGCCACTACCCTTATTGCAGTAAATCACGATAAGGTGCATAAAACACACACACACACGAAAAAATTATTACATTGATTTTCGATCGGATGCGGTCTTATACGCATAGAATATATTATTATAATAACGATTTTAAAACTGGCAATTTATACTCTGTGTTAATCGGTTTTCTTTTTATGAACAAAAATGACGTTTTTACCGTACCCATAATATCATATATTATAACGTTATAATAATTACCGGCGCGACTCGGCAGAGCGGCCAGTTATCCGTCGTGTGAAGTGAACTAGGTACATATATTTTTATTGTGACGCAACGACGACTGTATGTATAATAATATAACATAACATATAAACATATATTATACATTGTATATAGACGTACGAGGAAAGAAAATGTAAAACAGTTACGTAAAACCTACAACAGGACTCAAAGACCCTTGTCGTACCCATTAGACAAACACAAACACAGTCGTGCGCGTGCGCGTAGAAAGAGTTTATACTATATAATATAATAATATAATCGAAACACACGAAAATAATAAAAAATAAAATGCATCGATAAAGCGACATACCTATAAAAATAATATATTATACTATCCGAATGCATTACGAAAACGCGCCAGTAGTAGAAGCAATAAGTTGCCGCTCTCGGGCTCTCAAGACCGGCTTACCGATAAATAATAAAAAAAAAAATGTAATCGTAAAAAATATAATATATTATTTTATATTATGTTACAGACCGGACACGAGACGAAACTACGTGGAAACTCGTCGCACGTGCACACGAATACTGAACAGCGAACGCATCTTCTCGACCGTGTGCTCGTTGCTGTACATGATTTCCGTCAGAACGCAAGGGCAATAGCATAGATTGTAACAAACAAAAGATCGCGAAAAATACTGTTTTCTTTCGGTATTCGGAACCATTTTCACCGGCCCCCGTCCTATCGTTATCTATGATCCGAAAACGTAATTCGCGAGCGGACGACGAGACGGTAATAAAAAAAAAAAAAAATAATAACGTAATATATTATTATAATGAAATAAAAAAAACAACAACATGTAATTCGTTTGAGAAATGTCACGCTGTGTACGGTGTTACCGGCGGAAAATTTCCTCGCACACACCCACCACATCACACGACAATCTAAATGTCCTGCAACGTTATGACATCGCCAGCTACGTTATTGTGCAGATTGCAAAAACCGAGACATTACGACGAACACACCCCGGACATATGGATATTGTACACAGTGCATTCCTATCTTCACCAAACACATACTTTTTGGTCAAACCACGTTCTCACACACACTGCAGACATTTCTGTGAAGCAGAGAGATATTATTTTGAACAAGACTGAAAAAAAATGCACTGATATTTCGATTAACAATGGTTATCAGTTGTGGTGGTGTTGGGGCTAACAGATTTTTATACAACGCAGCGTTCATGCGTCGTTAAATGAGCCCCGATGGGGTGTGTTGTGTCGTCCACGCATCTATAGAAAATATGTGTCATCAACTGTGAGATGGGGATGGGGAGGGGGACAAAATTTTTAGAAAAATACGGCGTACACTTTTAAGAGGTTTATTATGCACCGGCATTGGACTATCATCTCTCTTTCTAATAATGTTGGCGACTTAAACCAGGCTATGATATTATACCACTATTCATCGCATTTCGTTAAAAACCTGTGATAATCCCATCACCGTGACACGAGACAACGACGATGCACGTGGTGGCCTCGGCGATCGACCGCATGCGATGATACACGGCCGATGAGATCATCGATATTATACGATATAATATTTATCAATAATTTTAACGCACCGAGACGACCTTTATTCGGGTTATTTTTTTCCACCGTTTCGTTCCCCCTTCGATTTCTGGTTCACCGACACAAGTATAATAGTAATAATAATAATAACATATGGACAGGTGGCTGTTGCTGCTGCAGTCGCCCGATCGACGACGACCAACGTTTCTCGTCGTACACAATATAATAATAATAATAATAATACATGTTATAATGCACACACAAGACGACGACGGATTGGTAAGGCGGGGCGGGGTGTTTTCTGGCCGGATCGCGGAGATCGGTGTGTGTGCGTGTTGTACAACTCGGGTCTCGCGTGCGCGTGCGCGCGTTTCGGAGAGAAGTGGCGACGACGTCGACCGCGAACCGAACAGAAGAGAATATTATTATAATATAATAACTGTAAAACCCATCGTCGTCATCGTCGATGGCAAAGACCGTGTAGAGTATCACTACTATCTATACGTACACACAGCACAAAATATTATTATTATTTTTATGATTGTTGTTGTTATAGGTACGCGGAGGCGGAGGCGGCGGCGACGTTATATGTGCGAAAATCATCGGGCCACGGATACCGTTCGGTGGCACGGTACACCACTGTTATTATTAATATCGTAATCACCATCATCATCATCATCATCACCGCCATCGCTGCCGCCGACGACGACGGCATTGTGAACTCGTCGTGTAAAATGGATTGTTCCGGTACGGTGATTTTCGGTAGGAAACGAGGCGAAATAATGAGAATAATAATAATAATAATAATTGCGTGTGTACCGGGCCGAACGAAAACGGTGCAAAAAACTCAACACGACCGAGTCCGATTTGCGACCGTGAAAAAAAAAATTATAGGTACATTATATATTATGAAAAAATCGGCAGGACAAAAAAACCGCAAGCTCCGTGTAGCCGTCTTGTTTCCGCCGTCGTCCAGTCACACGCATATGACGGGGGGGGGGGGGGGGGAGAGGATTGATTTCTCTGTACGAGAAAGAGCAGCGAGTCGCCACATCACAATAACTTACTCGGTCGGGACGACGACATAAATAATGAATTCGTATTAATGAAACGTTTTTAATCCTTTTGGAGGCACTGGATACACGCTCGACGCGGTGATAATGCGCATTTCTTTTCATAAACGTACATAATAATAAATAATAATACAATAACGATATTAACATAATAATATAATCGTAGTAAGTAATAATGATAATAATAATAATAATAATATAATCGTAATAAAAATATGGTAACGCAGAGGTAGATAACGGGCATGCCTCTCGGCGGCACGTGAAAGTACCACCGACTGTAACACCCCGCCACACTCACTCAACGTACACACCGACAACGTCGTTCGTTCCGTTAATCTGTTACATTACAATATGTTTCATTATGTGTACCAACGACGTCGACAACAAAAACAACAACGAGAAAATCGAAAACCTTACCGCTGAAACCGAAGCGACGGACGCTGACGCCGTGGCTGTGGTTGGGGTGCCGGGGAAAACGGTTCCTAACGCTTTGAGCGGAGGACGCGGAGACGGTGGCGACGGCGGCGACCACTGATTAACCGACGACAGTAAATGCCCATGCTTATTGAAGACGCGGATCTTGGAGGATCCTGAGGATCTGACGATCGGCGGAGGCAGTGGCGGCGGCGGCAGCAGCGACGAAAGCGTGACGGCTGTCGGATGGAGGGAAGGCGTCGACGACGGTGGCTGTTGGGACGATGTCGTCGCGGGCTGTTGTGCGGACGCCGAAGCGCCGACGGCCAACGGCTGTGACGCGGCGGCTGCTGCGGCGGCCAGGTGTTCGACGACCGGCGGCAGCGACACCGGACTGTCGGTCTGGTGCATCCAAGTGATGTAGCTGACGCTCATCGTCGCTTGTTCCGGTGGCCGGGTGTTAACGCCCGGCGAGAGCTTACGACACGCGATGAGGGAGACGATGACTGTCGTTGTCGGTTAATAACAAAATGTTGAACGTCGCTCTCCGGTCTTACGACGACACAGCTAGTGCAGAAGCAATGGACATGGCGCGTCGTTATGAATTCCGTTCAGTTTGTGCTCGATGTTACCTACCGTTGCGTTAATCACACAACCGATGACGAGCGACGGCGACGTGGCTTCTGTTGCACTAGGCGAATAATTTTTTTTGATTTTAGCAATCGCAAGAAAACCGTCTCCGACGAAGAAATAGTCAAAACAACCGACGGCGACCAGGTAAGACACGACGGATAAACAAACACTACGTGCGATCGGCACACAGTCTGCGAGGCCTCCGGAACGACCCCGGGCGCGCCACTTGCACTATCTCGAACAAACGACGATAAACTGGTCCCACTGCTGCCGTAGTCTGTGTTGGTTGGTCGGAACGCCACCGCAGCCGTTCTTGGCGTAACCGAACAGTAGAGTGCGCTGTTGTCGCAACACACACAGCCACGCCGTGCAACACCGCGGCAACCGAGAGGACTACGTTGCCAATTTGTTACTTTTCGTTATTCTCTCTCTCTCTCTCTCTCTTTCTCTATGCGTGTATGTGTATTATATACGTTGTTATTATTATTATTATTATAACATTATAAGAGGTACATTATTATATTAGTATAGTTGCTGTTTCAACCTCCGTCGTGAGATCACAGGAAGGGTTAGGCGACGGGGGCTCCTCCGTGGGTTGGAAAATATTTGTCTAGAACGTGTCGAATCGTTGCGGGCGGTTCGGCGACGCGAATATCGTCGTCGTCGGCCCAGTTGCAAATAGATAACGATAAAGGTTAAAAAAATATATCGAAAATAACCTAGGGGTAAAAACGCGTCGCCGAGATAAATATTGTGTTTTCTTCTTCGGTGACCGTTTGTCATAATTTTCATCAGCGACACCACAGTTTTACGTAGCAGTTTTGCGTCAGGTGAAACGCCCACACCCAATTGTCGTTATAGACGGGCGCCGGACGACGGTTGAGAAAAGAAAATTCGACGAAAACAAATAGAAATCCGGACGCGCGGCGTCACGGACGATGACGGTGATAATAACGATATCATTATTTGCCAGCCTTTGATTTCCATTTCACCGTCGACGATTTTTACACGGTCCATTTCGTTTCGGTTTTTCTCGAGTTTTTTTTTTTGTCGGTTGTTTCGCGTTACCGAAGTCGTCGGCCTGACGAAAAAACTAGTTTCGAACCGACGGCGTGCGCGTTGACGTACGTCGGTCGTATGGTAGCACAACGTCGTCGTCTATCGAAACTAATCGAGGGCCGTCGCCGACACAAAGTTCTATCGCGAAATTCCGACAACAATAATGCATGCGTATATCATACAATATTATGACGTACGTCCGTGTCAGACAAGCGTGTGTAAGAGACCCCCACCAGACAATACAAACAACTGCGGAATATCTCAAACAAGTTCTTGTATTCCTGTTTTTTTTTTCTTCAAATTTTACCCAACGGTAACAACAAAAACGCAAACTTTAAATGCGCAACCGTAGGTCTGTTTACCTGTAGCTTACATCTCTCGTCACGTCCTATTTGCGTTGTAAATTAAAATATCACACGCGTGCCAGTCGTCGTCACCGATGACAATATGGTTAGATTTTTAATCATATCCGAATAGGAACACGATCATTCGAATACTTAAAAGGCACTATTCAAATCGATTAATTTTCAAATCGTAATGATAATCGTGTCGAACGGTGCTGTGACAGCATGCGTTGTGCTCGTCACCGTCGCCGCCTCTCGTCAACAAGTCCAAAAACTTCAAAGGTCAATCAATTTTTATTCTAATACGAACCCCGATTTTAAATCGTATCTCATTCGTGTTCAGACTAAATGAATATTAATTATGATTTTGTAGTTCGGTGTATGATTGACGACAATTAGTACCGAAACTTTCAAATACAAAATATAGATATCATATAAAAAAAAAAAATATACAGCAATAAAAACAATAATTGATTTGAAAACTAATAAGAATATAATATAATTATCAAACCACTCAAATCAAATAATACATGAATGATTTTTATAATTACCCTAACGGTCTAACGTGGAAACGTAAATAAATACAATTTAAGTTGTATCTTAATAACAATTCAGGTCAATATTTCAGAGAACATCTCAACTTAAAAAAAATTTAACTAAAACCTGTGATTATTGTTTTAGTATAGTTCAATGTATATTACCTTTTATGTAAACGCGTTAATCATATAATATTAGGTTGATATTTCAGCAATGAAAAATAATTATACAAACTAGTGAAAATATGAAACTATTTAACAAATATTTTCGTTATCTCATCGCATATATAATTATATAATATTAAGTATATGTAAAATTAACTTTAAATGTATGAAAACTTCAATAAACAACGATAATACCAAGTACCAATTATTAACTAGTAAACACGTCTAATGGATTCTTAATAAATTATAACGACAGAGTTGAACTTTGTAGGTTAAAGGAAAAAAATGATGACTTGTAATTTCGAGATGCTACACATTAAATAGTAATTGTTCTGGTTCAATTCACAGAGTGGATGAGGCTAATTGGAAAATTACACCTAGGTAGGTTAAAACTTATATACAACGTTGTTTTTCAGACAGTGAATAAAAGATAGAAACAATATATATTATACAAATATAAATGTACTATTTAAAGAGTTATATATATATGTATATAAAATAAATGTATATTATGTAGGTAGAAGTATTATGCAATTAGTTGGATATTTTATAGTTGAAATTATTATTTTTCGTTATAAAACAAATGTTTATTAGGTTAATACTGATTAGGTCAGATGAAATTTCGGGGAAGAATGCGAAAGCAGTTCACGCGACGTCGTCGGTTAAAACCCGAAAAAAAGGTCATGTGAAACTTAAAATAAATAAAATAATGATTAAATAATTGAATAAGCTGGTATTTATGAATAACAAAAATTACACGGATATGAATTTACAATTAAACTCCCAAGTCCAGATAAAAATAAAAGTAATTTAACAATATGTTGGCAATACTTAACATATAAAATTAATGTTTATCAATTTTTTTTTAATTACTGACGTCTATAACGTATGCTGCGTAACTACGATTATTTATATGCAAATGCTGTTGATATAGAAAATGCATTATAAAAATTGTAAAAATTACACTCAAAAATCATCAGAAAACTTTTGCCCAAGAGGTATAATAATATGTGGACTTGGTTTTTAAAATAAACTCAAAAAAAAATTTGCATGCAAATCAAATCAATTGCATCAGGCAGCATTAGCAGCTGTCTAAATAGTTACAGGCGTGCAATAATACGATTTCAAAACCTGCGACGACTATAAATCATATATTATAATGCACAATATTATTAATATAATATACATAGTTAAAAACTCGTAACTTATAAAATTATCGTTTCGTTCGTACCAAAAGTGTTGTTAAATAACAATAATGATGATCTAATGAATTTTAATATCGTTCATCGCTCTGATAATATTGTTTATCTCATTATGAATCTAAACATTTCAGTATCTCGCGTATGTGTACAAACGGACTATCCTATAAGGCCGGTGAGAAAATAATAACGTAAAAAATATAGGTTCACTTCATTACAGACCATATTATTTGCTGTTATCGATTTACACCATTAATGCAGCTGGTATAATATTATAATACGGTGTTGATTTTTAAATTGTAATCAATACCTCTTTGCAATTGTTTTTATTATATATATATATACAGTAATTTACCAATTAAAATCGCGCGTTCAATTAACGTTATAAATTTATAATATCGCGAGCAATAAAAATTAAATACCTTCCTAGTTGTATAATACATTTCTACAAAGGTTTGATTAGTTATTTTTCCGTTAATCTCCGTAAACACGACCACGACGTTACAAAATTCTAACAGGATTCACACCGAACATCATACGATAATAGTAGATTTTAACACCGCACAATGACACTTTTAAATCCCGCGTTTATTATTTTATTTCCTGTAATTTTTCCGGCTAGTCCAAATAAACGAACAAACAATGGACAACTTCCGGATGTCGATTTTTACGCGCATGTGCCAACGTATACATACTATACGTACATGTTTGGTTGGGCGGCTGTATCGGAAATATGCGATTGTGTCGTCTGATTTCCAATTTCCAGAAATCACAACTCCGCTGGTTATTTATGATAAATTTAAAAAAAGAAAACGTGTCCAAAAATATTAGGTGAACCAACTACTTACTCGATCAGTTGATTAAATTAAATTTCACTTTCGAATGGGTTTTTGTAGAGAAAATGAAGAATTAGCAATGCTTGAAGATCTATATAAAACCGATTCGTCTATCAATAATAATACTTATAGGAACGTTTAATTCGACAAAAATTCTACAGTACAATATAAAGTTGCGGCTATTGGAATATACATTACACACACACAGAACGGACGGATGGTGTGCAATTTTTCGTTTTTTCTTCGGTGTTTTCTCGATGAAGCTGACCCGTTTGGCTGTTCTTCGGCAATGTTTATAATAATTAATAATTACGACGAAGCCCGTATTTCGACAAACAAACAAACACGGTCATCTAATTAACACACAACGAATTTAAGTAAGTCGCGATCGTAAGAAACAAACTCCCGACGACATAATTTTTTATGGACCCATGGGATTTTATATTTTTACTGCTGCACGTATTCGTTTAGACATACGTGAACGATGGAAAATAAAACCGTTTATCAATTACCAACAATATCGAATGACCTTCAAACGTTGTATTACGATCGAAATGATAATAATTATTAAAATCAATGTACCACCAACCGTTCGAATAACAACCTATACATGCAGCAATTTATTATATTAATATCGCCTCCCGTGGGAAATGTCGTTTTGCGGCGATGACGTGGAAACGGCCGCAATGCACCTACCTGTCATTGCATTGCCGACTTTCGATGAAGATAGAACTATGGTTAAAAAAAACAAATAATAATTAAAGACTGAGGGTTTGGCACTAAAAACAGTTTATAGCAGCCGGATAGTCAACCGGTTTCCGCGGAAATGTCAAAAAGTAGATGTTATTCCACAGTTTCCAATGTTTTAGGACGACTGGTGTAAATATTATATTATGTAATATTACGCATAGGTTGTACCTAAACACACAAGTCGGATTTTTAATCGAATCATAGATTATCACAACAGTTCAGACGTTATTGAAACAACAATAAAAAAAAAAAAAACAATGTATTAAATGTATACATTATTACGTTGCGCAACATAAAAAATGATGGATGAGATTATCAAACTGCGTAATGTTCAGAATTTTTAGTACTATGGAAATTTAAAACTACAGTTTTGTCGAACGTATCGCGTCGCATAATTTAAGTTCATATTGTGTGGACAATCTGTTGACGTTTTTCAGATATAAATCAACAGTTATCATATTTTTACTTTTTTTTTTAGTGGAATACACAATCCACAGCAGTACATATTAAAACGTAGAATATTTTTCTTAGGTTTTTGACACTTGTGCTTAATAACTTCATATTTCGCATTCTATCTCGAATCATTTACAGTCATATTTATTCAGACGCAGACATCATAAAATATGGTTAACTGTGAAACTCGAAAAATATCGACTACAGTTACATTTACAGCAGAAATTAAGATTTTCTGGCAAGCTGATTGTTTGACTCGGATTTATTAGTGAGATTTAATTTATCAAAAATAAATAAACATACCATATGAAATAATAGCTATTTTAATTAATGAATTATTAAATAAATGTATCGATGAGAGTGTTGATGAAGAGCATGAAACACACGAGTAAAAAAAAAAAATAATAATGCTAATATCGAACGAGAACAATAATGGGAGGATAGCATATGGTTCATATTTCAATAACACAATATTTAACATTGCTGACCCCGGTTTCATTTCTGAAATTGATGGACGAAGATAATTGATAATTATTGTTAATATGCACACCAGTAAATAAACAAACTTGAATATTAGATCCAAGCATTATTTTATATTTTGAATTTTCACATCACATTGTTGACACAAAAAACATTAACACCGGACAACTTCGGTAGTAAAAAATAACTATAAGAGACAAATCGGAAACTAGGTCATGAAGAGATTATTTATCATAATTGTACTTTTAACTGCAGAGAAGGTTAGTCGGTCAGTAGTCAACGGCATAATTAAAACATTCTTTGCTTTTTTTATTTTACCAATTTATGTAATAAATCAATAAATGTTTTAAATTATCAAATAAAAACAATGCACTACTTTAATTCATTCTTCTATACTGAAAAACAACATAGGTACAATAATAAACGATAAAAAGTGAAATCATATTGTCATAAAAGTGATTTTTTTGATATTCAATGATCTTTTAAATCCGGATAGTAAATTGTTAAGAAATCAAAGATAATTAAAAATGTATAATATTTATAACATCTTCTAAATTATTAAACTTTCTTTAACAAAAAATCAAAGAAGTCTTGAAATACCAATTTAAAATTTATTTACATGCGGTTTAACACGTGTTTTAACGGTTTGTAGCCGGGCATTGAACTCTTATCAATGTTTACGTAGGTATAGTAAAGGACCATTGTATGATAATAAAATAAATTATACTAAATGGTAATTAATGTATTATATAGTTTAAAAAATGAACAAAATTACTGAAAATTCATAAAAATAAAAATAATAAAATATATTTCTTGCCGAACAAGCGGGTGACAAGTGACAACAACTGTTATAGCTGAAGTATTATAATAATCTAATGGCCAATGAACCGAAAACGCAGCGTCGATATTTTTAAATAAATAATTACATAATGAATACATAATACACGACACATAATATAAAATTATTATACGTTATTGTAATATGCAGTGACATTTCGTTCGCAGGCCCTAGCACGCAAAAGAAAAAGTTTTCAGCCGTATGAATTAACAATTATCATTTGTGTGGTAATAAAATCGAATCGATAATATACTGAAACGATGGCGTGTGCTCACGTTATTTTGTACCAATATAGCTATAATTATTGTAATTCCGGGAATGCGGGAAACGATTGCTCGTCGGTAATGGTCTGCAAGGGGATGGATAACAATAACACGAACGGTTTTTAGAATGAAAAATAATAATCACTGGTAAAACTTTTACAATTGTACGACAATAATATAATATCATAAAGATATTCGTAAGAACGATCCACGATGAACTGTGGCGGTGATGACGAAAGAGATCGCTCGACGCTCTATATTGCCCAGCCGATGATAGTAATAATATTGTGCGAAATTGTAGACAATTATCGCCTTATTATTATTATTGTTAGTATCGTCAAGGAGGAAGTGGTGGACGGGGGAGGGGGGTCGTTGGGTTTTTAACGTGCGGCATGGCTATCCTCCACGTATGTATTTTAGTCGAATGCCGCGACAACTTGCCAACGTCAAAAATCGTTTTCCTGGTGTAAAAATAAATACGATGCTGAACGAGCGATCTGCGACGGAACAAAACTCGCCGACGACGGCGGCACATGCTGCACATGCTGCACACACTACAGCCACGTGACATCGGGTCCGGAGAGGACGTGGTCGCGTAAGAGAGGGTTGTGCGGGTAGACTTGGGTTCGTCGACAAATCGGCACGTCTATTATTATGATGATAATTAAAACAATATAACATCGTTTAGGTTAAAATTTAAAACAACAGAATAATACATAATATATTGCACATAAAATATATCATATAACTATACTTTTAGAATTTAGTGTTAAAAAATGACCTAAGTCAGTAAAAGTTTGAAGGAAGATGTTTTTTAAGTTTAACAAGACTCAATAAATATGTACCTTAAAACTACTAGTGACTCAGTTCATTCTTAAAAATTGTTCGTCACAACAAGTACTTCATTGTTATTATTTTTTTAATTTATCAATGCATTAAAGTGTGATCAAAGAGCATACATGTTACCTAAGTGGCTACATACGATTAATGTTGTAATAAATAATAAATACAAATAGAAATAGTATTTACATTAAATAAATCCAAAATTTGGCAGATAGTGAATTACGAAATAACATTTTTAACGTGGGTATCATCATCACACACAACTAGTCTGATAACAATTCATAAGTACCTATACCGAGTGTACATCTATATGAATGTCTGCTATCCTCCAAGAAACGTAAAATAAAACTATCCATGTAAGATTTCCCCAATAAATATCACGAGTCCATCCACCTACGTAGTTGGATAAAATAGCCTTGTCCTCTCTATTATTTTGTTATCTAAGTTTTTAACTTTTAATTAATGAACGTACTGATTCGATACCGCCACAACAATCTAATAATCACATGATAACGGCCACACCGAAACAAGTAAATCGCGCGCGACCTAGCCCAACCGCCCACCCGGTGTGTGTTTAAAATCTCCAAAGGTTTTTTCGGACTTGTGAGTGGGTATTGATTTCGCAACACATCACTACGATGTCTATTTTTCGATCCGAAACAGTAGGATGTCGTTTAGAGTGTTTAAACGCGTCGTTTTCATTTTGTCGGTTGTCTTTTTTCGTAAAATCGCTGTTCGCCCGTCGCCCGCAGTACGTGGCGCGAGGCCAAATGTTGTGGCACGTTCGACCCACCGCGCACGGGCGGCATCTCGTCGTGGCGATTTTCGCTGGCAGGGCGCACCCACCACCAACCCCACCCGACCGATGGTGTCAGAAACGGGGCAGGACGAGCACCGTGCCGCGCGCGCGCGCCCTTGTTCGCTTCCGCGGCCAGAAATGACGTCTTTGTCCGCGGACGGTGGCGGCGGCGTCCAATCAATATAGCACGCGCCCGCGTTTACGACGTATCTCTCTAAACACTGTATTATAATAATAACAATAAAAACAAAATAGTGATAATAATGTCACAAACAAACAAAGTGGCCGACGTCTACTCCACCCAATAATCCTTATCTCTAACTTTTGAAAACAGTTTTTCCGCAAACGAGAACGTATACGCGCGACGTGCCACATAATATTACTAGTAGTGGTAATAATAATAATAATGATAATATCTTCACCCGGTCGTCTACCCCACAAAACGTCACTCGGAAAACTATTGCCGTCGGTGAATGGACTGAGAGAGCGTCGTCTTGGTTCGTTATAATAATAATATTATAATCGGCGCCGACCAAGTGTTTGCGCCCGTAACTCTGCAACGAAGCATACACACGTACACGCGAACACACATATTGATAGTGTCGTGCCAACGCGCTTCGTGTCCATGCAATCAGCTGATTATGTACTTATGTCTACCTGGTAACGTTTACCGCATCGTACGCGATTCGCGATCCCGATTGTATCATGAGTTGCACAACAAATTCTCGTTTTTCCTTCGTCGTCGTGGTCTTCGTGCATAAAAAATAATGATAATATTATCGCTTAGTGACCTACGAGATTGTCCGATTGCGGAATGTTTAAAACACGAACCAATGTTTGGATGGAAAACGAGCCGAAAAAAATACGACGACGATCCTTAGAACCAAAAAGTCTAGGGCTTTTATACGGGAGACGATGAATCAGATTTTCGAGGAGATTTTACAATGGTCAAAATGTAAACGGATCACAAAAACAAAACCACCAACCTATTTTCGTTTTTTCTGTAAACGAGTTAATGCACTGGACACACGAGGACACCTTTTTCGCGGTTTTACGGACTTCATTGTCATTCATCTGGAATGAATTCGGTACCGGAAAAAGTGCGATTTATAGCAATATATAGTTACACTTTTGTGCAACAAAATTTGTTTCTAACCAAGGATCATGACGTTTTGCGACTAAAGCATGAGAAATATTCTCATATAATACCAACAATTGGTCTTCATTGAAATACATCACGATACAAAGCCAGACGCACCGCGTATGCGTTACTTTTTTTAATTTGAATTCAAACGAATTACGTCGAATGATACGATTTTAATTGAGACTAATGATTAAGAAAATTAACGGCTGTAGTACAACTGTATGCTTATTTAGTATTATTAGTGTAAACGTGTAATGAATTACATTATTTTGTAACAATGTTCAAGGGCGCTATTGAATTGCCTACGCAAAACGCCTTCTAATATGATATATTTATGTCAGCCAGGACCTTCGAAATGTATGTGTAGTAAATAAAATGGCGTCAAAATCAACAAAATAAGTAACATACGTTTAAATAAAATATACTTTTAAAACACAATTGTACTAAAATATCTGTTTTACGATAAATATGGAGTGCATTCAGATTACCGAAATAATACAATTAGTAACTTTTATATCCGTCAGTTATAGAGAAGTTATAATGAAGATCAATTAAGCATAATATACGATCAATAAAATCGATACGGATGTCTGATAAGTCATAAGCAACAGTTCTATTTACCAGGTTTCTCACATAAACTTTGGCGTACTTCGTTGAATTAAGTAATTTCAAACAAACCTAAAAGTTAAAAGCAATGAAACTGCAATATTAAAATATAATCCATACATAAATATTGAAATTCGTCCAGTTAATTTAATTCTACCACAGGGATTGTTAAATAAATTAGCATGAAAAACACATGCCTACATATTCGGAATAACGCATTCGGAAGTACAATAAAAAGTTACCACAAATATCATAATTGGACACAATTCCCACATTAAATGACAACTAGATATTTATTGGAAATTGTTTACCCTGACAATCCCAAATGGTTTGCCATGGAATCAACCTTGCATATTATGTAAATAAAAAAAAAAATGTAATAAAAACCACATCATCATCATAACACGATTATAAATTTATAACGCTATCAATTTTAAGTTTAAAACAAGCTTGTGTGGTTTTATAGACTTTTTACTTGGTACGCGTTAACTACAAAATTGGTTTTAGTCGGTTATCGTAAATACAATTAATTAAAAGCGGCCGACATTCAAACGATACTACTATAACATAGTAGAGAACCAACGACAAACTCAGATAAAAGTCACCGCCTCTTAGTGTGGGCGGTTTCGTGTTTTTGTTAGATTACACTCGTGAATTTCAAAAACAATTCCGATTATATGCGTTTGTGGTAAAAAACATTAAGCGAAATCCGTTAGAGGGCAAACATAATACGTCTTTATTTTATCATAACGTATTTTGCGAATTTTAATACAACAAAAAGCGAGCAATATCAAATTTCGTCAACATCGTTTAAACTAATATTATTCGTTATTACCGAGTTTACAATCGGGATGAAAACGGAAAAAATTCACTTGATGTAAAGTTAGAAGTGATTTTATGATATTAAAATATTATCACGTCTATAAAGCGATTTATTATCATCCGACGAAAATTTGTCGCACATACGCACACACAACGATAACCTCGTCAAACAACAACTGGATCGGCTGCATAATAATACTGTCGTTGTTGACGTGAAAAACTATTGACGAATAATAATTGTTGTTAATATTATTATTTATTGCTATATTTCATCGTTTTGGTAAGTAAAAAAATAATGATAAAAACACATTTAACGCTGTACAGTGTACACGCATTGTGAACTGAAGTACAGACAAACATCTAATAACGTACCTATTCGACGGTGGCCGAGTATTATGATATTATGAGTTATGACCGTTTTATAAAATTAAACTTAACAGTATAATATTAATAGATTAAAGACCGTAATATCCGCGTGACGTGTTTTCTTCGTCTTATAACATACGAATGTTAAAATTGCGTTCAACACAACCTATTTTGTGTTGTTAGTAATAATACAGTAAATTTTATATTATATATTATATTATATCTATTATATCAAATTTAAAAGTAAAAATATTATCTGCGTTTTTACGTCGGTATTTTGTGGTTTTATAAATTATTAAACGAGTTATGCGTATTTTTAAATTATAATTTTATATATACATAAAAGACATAATTCGCTTTGAAGTTAAAATGTGAAGAAAAAAACCAAAGAGAGAACACAAATAATGTTTTACATTACATATTTTACTATCATATTAAAATTAACACAAATTTGATTCAGCTGAACTTGAATTTTTCACGTTGTCTTCGTCTATACAAATATTGAAACATAGTATATGACATTATGACATATCAAAATTGTGTTCAGAAATTCCAATATTGTGCATTGACTTTATAAGAGAAGTGACCTGTTATCTGTGCATACTCGTGGGTTTTTTACGATATTTCAGATAATGAGTATATTTTAACAAAATTATCACAACAGGCTTGAAAATTAAAATAACGTACAAAAACCCACGAGGAAACCAGATGATATTCATATCTCAAAAATTGATGATAACGGTCAATTCCCCTGTATTTAATAAAAGTTACTATACAAAATTTGAACAGCCATTACTTAATATCATGTGATATTGTCGATTATCCTGAGTATAATATTATATTTCTGCCCGTTTATCGATCGTTCGAAGTGCCACGGCATTTGCCACAATTTTGCACTGCAAATGAATACCTACCACAATAATACGCTTTAAAGTCGTCGACTCGGCGAACACTAGTTCATCATAATAACAATATCATACGCTTTTCGGACGATAAAAATAATTATAACGATTACGGTAAAATTGTTCAATATTGTTATTATCGCGTTACAATACCGCGTCTTTAGTCCATTGACATGTTTGTTAATATTATATTATAAACGGCTTTATTATTAATACCATCGGTGTTGTGTTTCCCGGTGACAATGAGACGACACGTGACCATGTGTTATTTATTAAAGACGATGACATTAAACCGAATTCCGAGCGCACTATCTATTTAAATCTTAAATTTTAAAAGAACGTTCTACCCGCATGTTTTGTCTCCGTTAACGGCGTAACATGGCAAATTTGCGTTCAGAACCATCCATTTTACATTGTCGTTTTAAACGTACAAGAGAATTGACCTGCTCCTAAAACTTGAAGAGAAGAATATTATCAAAGACCTCGTCTAAGTTTTTTCGATGTTTTAATTTTAAAACAAGTCATGAGTATTAAATTTCACAACGAATTTACTGTTATTAAATGCTCATAACTTGCTTTGAAATTAAAATATTTAAAAACCAACGAGGGGTATTATTAGTGTATTACAATTATATTTGATAATGGATCAATTTACTCTAATATTGAAAATAACAGAAATAAATGGATTAATCTAAACGTACATAACTTGTCGTTTGTCATGTTGTACGGAAACAACACATGCGGGTATGACGTCCTCATATGCGATACCGTCATGACAATACCATATTAATATGATGTTATTATTATGTTATGTCCATCTGAACACGACAATTTTTCGCGGGGTACACGACATGCGATTAGCGTGACGTCTCGCTGCGACTGACAGAAATACGGCGAACCGACCGATTCGTCGAGTGTCCCTCCGCCCCGGTGGTAAACTCTCCCGATTTTTAAAAATAGTTAACTCTCCCGGGTAATATTTTGTTTACCTAAAGTAAATGTGTAAACTCTCCCGAGTTGTTTTAAATGTTAGAAAAAAAAATAGATTCCCTAACTTTTTTAAAATCTGTATGTTCTTATTATCAAATACAATAATTTTAACATTTTTACGTATATTTTGTATATTTTGTAGCTTATGTCATGATTATTATTATTATTATTGACTATTTTTAAAAGAAACATATGTATATTAGATTTTTTGAAATTTTATTTTTTATTGTATTTTGACTATAATATTATAACTCATAGCAGCTAATGACATTAATTATTTATATTGTTATTATATATGATTGACTGCCATTGACTATTTTTAAACGCAACTTAAATGTAAATTAAATTTATTTTATGATTTTTACTAGACCCGGGAGAGTTTACATGTTTCCATCAGGTAGTACAGGAATAAACCCGGAAGAGTTTACACGTTTCCGTCAGGTAGTACTGGAGTAGACCCGGGAGAGTTTACAATCGCCCTCCCTACGTACTAAAATTTCCCACGTACATTCTGCAATGGAATCCAAAAGATCAAGCATGTCAAGTCGTCCGGTCGCAAACGAATCTAGTGTGACAATATATTATTAACGGGGACGTTGCATTCGAGCGGGCTAGGGGACAATATTTAGATTAAATCGACCTATGGGTGCCGTGGCGTCTGTGGGATGGGTGGCGGCGGATACGTAAACACTAAACCGATAAAAATAACGCTGGTACGGCGGCGTTCTGTAAACGATAGCACTTTGTCGTCCGCACTGTCGTGGGTTGGGTAGGTCTTATAGGTCTCTTGACGAAGAGCGGGTGATGGCGGCAAGGCAAACACGACGCGCCCGAAATGCGCAAAATACACACATTACACGCCATGCACGGGAATACGATATATAATAAAAGTCATACAATATTTGCACAGTGGACGGGGGCGAGTAGACGTATAGTCGTTTTATAGGACACCACCGCCTCCGCACTGTGCGCTGCTATGTTTTACTTGTTTTGCCATTCGACAGGGGTGAAAAACAGTCATGAGATTTTCTGTGTTTCAGGGGTAGTATTTAGTTTGATTTGTTTTTGTTCACCACGTACATGGGCGCGGAAAAGGAAGATGCATTGAAACGCGACGAAGATTTTTGGGTGGATTCGATCGATCAACTATGGAGAAACAATATAAACGACCAGTGTTTAGCAGAAAGAGAGAGAGAATGAGAAAAAAGAAAGAGATAGAAACAAAGAGAGAAAAGGGACATATTGTAGACAGAAGGAGTGAAAGCGAAACTCCCGGAACCCACCCGGTATGCATACACACGCGATTACAAGCAACATGGGGCGCCTGGCAGTCGGGCCGAGGTTCACAATGTCGTGCGCGCACACAACAACGTGCTCGGTGGCGGCATTGTGGCGGTGCCGGCAACGGGGGTGGAGCTGGCGATGGCGGGGATGGTGGCATGGTCGGTGGCTTGGGGGCAGCGTAGAAAGGGACTATGAAATCGTGTCTGCACCGACAATGTTCACCCTCCGATGTCTACGGGCTAGTCGAGGTGTGTTTGTCGTTTTTATTCCGATTAAAGGGCGCAGGATAATTTTTTTTAAACAATTCCGATACCTACATCTTACGTTATTATTACTTGGAGACGCCGCGTGACTGGCAACGGCCTAACCAATCTATCCGCGAATCATTGTTGAACGACCGTGAAAGCACGTAAACTATATTGAGAAGGAGTGGATAGGACACGACTTCATAAATGCAATCAAGTGATCTGTGATCGGATTGACAGATAATCTAACCGCTACACTACCTTTACCGTGATAAGTGACAACTGATAACTCATCTCCGCATCTCAAAATCCAATGGCCGTAAAATGTAGTTGATGTCATATCAACTTTTTTATTATCCTTGTAACTACGAGTGTGTAACATGCATGCGTGTCGTCTGATAATACGTATAACAAGTTAAAACGGCTTCGGAAATAATCCAAACACAGCGTGATGAGTATGAACGATGACATAGTTTTGTCGCGTAAAAACATAAAACGGGGGACAAGTAAAAAAAAAAAAAAACGGAAACAAATTCATCATTCCGAACACAACTGAATCCCTCCGACATCGACCAGTGCACATCGCACTTATATACGCGCGTAATCTACTTAAGGTACTATATTATTATATAGACGTGCGATGAGTATACGACACTGCACCTACCGCAGAGCGGCGGTTAAATATTGCTGTTTTACGCGTGAAATTATAATAACGAAAATAATGTACAACTACAGGATATTATCATTATTATTATTATGGAGTAATATTTTTTTTAAGGTGGAGTACAGTTTAGGCACGTATTTAAAACTATACGGGCGACGCGCACGTACGAGTTATTTTTATTGCACGCGTATTATACAATAAGTCAATGAAAAAAAGTGTACAGACTGCCAATATCGATTTTTTAGGACGACTATCGTATAGGTACACCGTTGTCGGACGATCCATGGCGGCGGCAATATCGTAACGAAGGGTAATGTTTTTTTTTTCCTATTAAACAATGACCTACTCCGAAAAAACGAGCGAGGGGGAGCGAACATCGGCGGGGAAATACTATAATGCGAGTTTAAACCATTACACTAGCTCGGTCTGCTTTGTTTACCGCTAGCACACGAAACATGTACACACGGCGACCGATCGTTATTAACGACGAATTGTATAATATATTAAAATAAGTATATTTTTAAATAATAACAATAATTATAACATAAGGAGACGGCGGCGGCGACAACAGAGCGACCACGCGACCCACGTCAGCGGCGGCAATCGCGGTGTATGTATGTATATTGATTAGAAAGTTTCATTGACACCCTCTTCCTGTGTTACTCACTCGACCATGTCCCCCGACACAGATTCGGTGGCACACAACATAAAAAAAGATCCCCTGCGAGGGTCGCACGATGGCTTTTAGTTTACGTGGTGCATATTAAATTATTGTTTTGTACAGCGGCAGGGATGAAAAACGAGACTTGGTTTTATTCTAGTCCAAACCCGATTCGACTTTTTCACGAACGATACGACGAGGTCTGTCGAAAGTCAAAATCTCGAAGAATCCGTCTGCCGAAAGGCGTTGAGGACGATCACGAAACGGCTTCTTTTGGGTGACGTCATTCCGAACGCAATCAACACCGGCCACGTTGGAATTATAATAATATTGTACGCGCCCATTCCTCTCCCCGCCACTCCGAACACATTGTCGACCATTGGTCGGAGAAACCATACGCTGATTTTCGGATGTAAAAAAAAAAATTAAATTGGATAAAAATTACTTTAACTGTTATTGTTGTTGTTGATGTTTTTTGTTATCGTTAATAATTTTATGGATTCTTTGAAATCGATCAGCAGGAGTGGAAGAATAAACAAATTTACAGCGCTTTATAACATGTAATGTGCGAGCCCGCAAAATGAATAAAAAGTAAAATGAAGTTCAATAAATGTCGGCTGATGAGAGAATACCCAGGAATAAATAATAACTCAAGGATATTTCACATTCTCCACCGCCCTACAGTTTGACAGTTAGGTAACAAATGAGCCATAAAACAGTTTAGTGGAGTTTTAATCAAGCCACAGATCTCATTTACACTCAATGATACTGTGTCTGTGTGCATTAATTGATTGATATTTTTAGACATTTAATTTCGTGAGAATATACTTCATAGGTTTCACGCTATCGTGCACAACACTCGTCAACTTAAATTAGAATATAAAGTATAATATACAACGGAATTGTTGAAATAATAATTAAATAATTGTTGAAAATTGTCTTTCCATCTATTGACGTAAATTCATGGATTTATTCAAGCTAAACAACTAGTCATTTATACACTAATAAACTATAGTCCGGTTAAATCCTATTATACAATATGTATAGTAAAAATTCATATACGTTTTCTGTTCGATTAAATTTGAAATTTAATTATCGTTTTATCCCCAAATTGTATTCGACGGGAGCACGAGGCCAACCTCAATAATAACAATGTAGTAAAATTAAATAATGAAAAACACGGGCGTAATTCATCTCTTTTAATCCAATTTATAATCGGCTGGCAAAACAAATATGCACTTTGCACATATATTATGTTAACACGTTATATTCGATAACATTAATTGACCCTGAACTATGAGTGGATGTATTAAAAAATCTTTTTTTTTTATTAACTGTTCAATGTGTTGAAAATATTATGATAATCAATATTAGTAGTCCCAACATGTCAATTAATTCTGTCAAATACACGATACTTAAATACAAGTAAATTTACAAGCAGTTCAAGTAATTCCTTAGCCCAGTATTCGATTAATTATAATTTACAACCAATTAACCGAGATGATTATATGTGGTTTAAATTACAAAGTGTAACATTAAAAGCAAAAATCATACGAATTGAAAAAAAAGTATCGTAAGACCGTAGTCTGTGTTTAATACATATTTTGATCTTGTTTAATAAAATATTATGAAAGTTAAGATTTAAAACGTTTTATAGAAAACATAATATACACCTATGTGGTTATGTATTAAAATTAAAAACTTTCAAAACGCAAAGTTGAAACTGTT
This sequence comes from Diuraphis noxia, assembly GCF_037042655.1. Lineage (NCBI taxonomy): Eukaryota > Metazoa > Arthropoda > Insecta > Hemiptera > Aphididae > Diuraphis > Diuraphis noxia. The sequence goes on along the minus strand of NW_028301711.1, from coordinate 102,384,528 downwards.
AGTTATTATCAAACAATCAATATTCATTATTATAAATGACGCATTATGAAAAAGTAAATCTGGAGATTTACTAGGTCAAAAATTGCAACAGACTGCCCATAATAATACCCATATAATTCTATATACTTTTGCTTGTTTAAAGAATATGAAAATTATTTTATTTTTTACATTATTCTGCGAGAATCTAAAGGAGAAAAAAAACAATATACACCTGTGAATTGTTTTCATGGCGATGGTATAATATAATAACCAGGCAACATACGTTTTTATTTTAATTCCGTTTTCAACCATACACATTAAGAAATGAGAATATTCAAACGTAAAAAAGAAATATTAATATTGCACATTCCAATAGTGTCGAGTCGCAACTATTTACCATAGGTACTATAATATTATACTTGAACACGGCATATTAACAGAGTATAATGATACTTAAACGAAATAAAAATAAAAAATAAATTTAAAGGTCTACAAAAATAAAATTAAGTGCTCGACGTATATGAGAACAAAAAACGGATGACATAATGGTGATAAAAGTTTTAATTTTTTTGAATTTGTATTAATCATACAAACGTGATGCGACACCGAGCGCGCTAATAAAAATTATGCGACGTTCATTCTTTTCCGGACTAATAGCAGAATGCACGTTATATTATTAATGTTTCATTCTCTAAAGCAACAAAAATGTAAAGGGCATCCAAGACGATGCAATCGTGCAATGGTGACGAGCATAACAGTATCATTGCGTTCAACAATAATATTATACCATGTTATACCTGCGACGTCCGAGGCGGAAATCAAAGATGTATAAAAAAAAAACCATTATTATACGTTAAGCAGACGAGTCGACCGCACGCGAAAATATTAAAATGCATGATGTAATAATATTATAATAAACTCATACATACAATTCACGAAAACCAGTCAAGTCGTTAATAATACCCGCCGCCCGAAAACCGGTCGCACGCCGCGCATTGTCGCACAACACTACAACGTCGTATAAAAGGAGTATTTTAGAGAAAAACCAATGCATTCGCCCAGACTAGATTAGAGGACCACGCGCAAATTCCTCACTCACCCCCTCCGACCATTCACACTCACACACGTAATATTATAATTATTACTATGACCCCCATCGACCTAACCGTTGGTTGAGTAAAAAATTATAGGTATGCAGAAAACGTCTCAGGCGCTCAGTAAGGCGCAGTTTAGTCCGTTTAAATATTATTCAAATCGTTATTATCATGTTTTTGTATTTTTAATGATGCGTGGCTGCGATGACCTTGACGGAAAACGACGACAATCGACAATGCTTAGAACGCAATAATAATAATAATAAACACAGCAATAATCGTATATGATATACCTCTAATATTATTATTTATTGTGTTATGTGGTGCATACGTGCGGCTAATGCATTGCAACATTGCTGCACTGGCCTACTAAAATATCATTGCAGCTCACCTAACGTGTTTTCACGTGCGATGACTCAACAAACCGCGGCCGCCGGCAACCTTTGACTAAGGGTTTAATGCAATTTAAATTGAGCGGATGTTTCGAATGGGCAATAAAAAAAAAGTACAACTTTGTGCGACTCGCGCGCACTTAAAACGACAACGACTGCGTGGCGCGGCGCGGCGGCAAAGCGAATGAGTGCTTTTGATTGAAAGGCGACCGACCGCGCGCGACAAACGTCGTTGTTGTTCGCCGAACACAAACGCGTAATGGCATTAAAGACCTTTAAAAGTTTAAAACACGATTACACAACTTGGCTGAAACGGTAATATATTATATCATATTAATATTGTTACGTAGTGTGCAGTGCCCGTGTCGTCGAATATATTATTAATATTGTGTCGTCGAGGCACAGAATAAAAAACGCCACCGACGTTGTCGTCGTTGCGCGGTGGTCAGCGACACGCCCGCCGTACGTACGATCCGTGTGTGTAATATTATAAAATTATTATAGTTGTGGCGACGTGTGCCAAAAATAAAAACTTCTCCCCTTTCCGATTGCCAAACGCAATCGTGGTATCCCTGTTTTACCTATAATCGGAGCGCGGCGCGCACCGCACACACACGATTGCGATATGACGGGCGTCACCACCGCGACGACTACGGACGCAGCGAAAAACTCGGTAGCGCGCGCACGCACACGCAGGTGTAATATCTATTTCTAGAAATAGTTTTTGAGAACATTTTAGGGGAAAAAACGGTCGTGACTAATTTAACGGCGCATTGTGTGGCAGAAATGACGGCTATCGTTTGTCGAAAATCGTCCAACGGAGACGATAATTTATCACCATGCTTCATAACAAATAATAATAATAAAAATAATTGATATCAATAATAATCGCCAAGAGAAAAATAAAATATTATAATATTTTAAATATTTACGTGCACAACTAGATTTTAGACATTGGTTGCCAACGTCAAGAGAATGTACACACACGTGGACGCACGCACGCACGTACGCTCACGATATGCGTGTGGTATAAGTAATAAGTATGTTATTATTACGATTTTACATAATCAATATGGGCACAGGCCAATATACATACTACAAACACACACACACACACACACACACACGCCTCGGTAGCCGGCATAACTCACGCGCGCACACACGCGCAGGCACTCGCCACAAAACAACACACAAGTCATATGTACTAATAAAAATCAATCCAACTTCTTCTTCATCTTCGGTGCCAGAACTCATCAGATTAAGATAAATAATATTATATTCGTTGCTAGCGGTTAACACGTGTTGTGTTCGTTCGGTGCCCGTCAAAACATTTGGGACGGGCAACGCAAAAAACCGCAATTCTATCACACTCGTCGTCATCCATCCGCGCGGTTATGGATAAAACGTGATACTGGGAAATGTTTCACCTACGACGGACGATATCAAAAACAGATATTTGTAGCGTTAACTATGTCTAATCTCGCCGCCCGAGGTCTAACATTCACAATAGTAATAATGTGTTTACCGTAAAAACACATTAATGATATATTTTTTTCAAAATATTATCAGTTATTGCCTAGATTCTCGTTTATAAAGGTCAATAAATATTATATTATCTTTGCGAGGCCGATTAGTATGCGACACGTTTTAAATGCAACACACATGAACGTACGTTGCACGTTGTTTATTTTAGGCACTGCAGCGCTCTCTCAATTTCCGTATTTTATATTTTTCGAGCTACCCGACGAGAACAACAACAACACTCGAGAGAGGGATTTCGTAATGCACCACCATAGGGTCCGTCCCATGTTGCCATGTAATAAACGGGTTTACAAAGCCGATAGTAGTCCACTCTTTATGTATCTGCATTATTTACACGAGTGAACGATAAGAGGGCAAAAACAAGGTACACGAAACTACGACAGTAATATTATCAATTCGTTATCTGGACGCCGTCGCCACTCAATGTCATAATTAATAAGACCAGCACTAGACGACCGCTACTCGTCCGCCACCTGTCCTGTCAACCATCAGTGCAGGTCGATCGAAACCTACGACAGACCTCTAAACCACCGAGATGGGGCGGAGAGGGATGGTGGCAAGAGCTTAACGAAGTGTTGTAAATTGCATTACTTGTAATCAAAACGTACGGTTGCGCAACATTGGTGGCAGTGACGTACATCTAATTTCCACGTATCCCATTCGCTCTACCATCATCGACCGACCACCGAGTCGCCCCCCCCCCCCCATACCGTGTCACGTTTTTGATATTGGAGAAACACGCGAGCTACAGCAGGGGGATGATGAAAACCATAGCATTTTAGTCTTTATTGATTTAAATGAATAAATAGATATTTCGATACACGCGCGCGCGCCCGCACGAAACCCGAAATAAAAAACCAATTATTTTTTGTCGCGCCAATTCTTTCCTGTGGCTTACCGGTGTCGCGGTGGACGGCACTGCCGTTGATCGTTGTTGTTGTCTTGGCCTGTTGGTGCCAGCGGTCGAGGATGCGCGATGTTTCTGTTGCTGTCTGGGTGACGACGACTGTCTACCGGCGGCAGACGATTTGGTCGCTGCCGCCTGCTGCTTGTGTTTGACCGGCTTGGCCGTATGTTGTGCCGCCGGTGGGTTGGTGCCGGTGTCCGAACTAGTGTCGGCCGAAGACTTGCGTCGGAACGCCTTCAGCCAACCCAACCGCTTAGAATGGGTTTCCGCGGCCCTGGAGCCCACTTTGTCTTTTTTTCCGTCACCACCGCTGCCGTTTCCGCCACCAATGGCCCGCTGCTGCTGGTGCTGCTGTTTGTGGCCACCATCGTCGGCCGTCGACCCCGTCTTTTCGACCGCGCAGTCGTTCTTGGGAGTCAGTAGCTGGTGCTTGGCCTCGTGCTCTCTTTCTAGCTTCTTCAGCTGTGACTCAACCATGGTCAGCTCGTTGAGATTACTCTCGATCATCGGCAGGCCGGCCGGCAGTCGATCGCTGTCCGTGTCGCTGCTGCCACTTGACGAAGACAGTGGCGGTTTAGGGGACCGTTTGGTTGAGGACACCATCACTGACGGCTGGTCGTCAATCTGAACGTGCTGCACTCTGAACCGGCTTTTCTTGACCGGCACCGCGGTCGCAGTAGTTCCGGCCGCGGCCATAGCAGTTGCCGTGGCGGTCGGCTTCTTCGATATCGCGTCACCGCCGGCTTTCAACTCTCCTTGATTCCGGGCCGACCTCTGCAATGTGTGCTTCAGCTTGTCCGGCGCAAACTTGGCCCAAGCCGTCGACTTCCAGACGTCGTCCCACGTGCGCATGGTGAGCTTGAACCTTGATTCCATAATGGATTTCTTACTCCGTAACCGGATCAGCGGCGTACCGTCCTTGGTGGTCAATATACCATGGTCGGGGTTGGCGGGTGACCGCCGTAAGCCACCGTCTTCGTCGTCGGCATGGCCGTCGTCTTCGGCCGAAGATTTGTCGGCGTTTTCGTCGGCACCGTCCTGTTGCGATGGCGATGGTCGCGACAGCTCGTCCTGCCTCTGTTGTTCCTTTTCACCATCGTCGTTACCCTAACCGGAAATACACGTGGTCAATATACACATCGTGTGTTTCGATGCGATCGCGCAATCGCACACGTAAACACATGTATTTATAATGGTGTGTATGGCAAAACACACATTATATAGACTCGTTGGAAACAAGTGGTCTTACGGGCCATCGCCGCCGCCGTCGCCACCGATTACGACGACGTCGTAGCTGGCTCGGAAAACAAAAACAATACCGTCGACCGTGATATACGCATAATAATATTGTACCATTTATTTCATAGCACCGATTACACATACATTATGTGTATTGTACTATTGTAATTTGTATTGAACGCGCGTCGAAACGGTTTCAAACGAATAATACAGCAGGTGTCATAATTAGTAGATAATGACGTCCAAGGCCGCAGAACTTGACTACCGGTGTTACGCGGGTATTATGATTTCGTTTAATGCCGAGAGTGACGGTATCTCGGTGGCTCAAGTTTTCGAGTGAATTATTACAACGGCAAACGATTAGTCGAAGATTATTGTCACGATCGCATGGCGTGCATGTGCAAAAGAGAACGTTACGCCGTCGGTATTTTTTTAATTTTTTTATTATAAGATTTGCGTGTCACAACAACGTTGGCGGCGGCGGCGGTATTTGTGTTTCTCATTAGCGATCTCGAAATATGTCTCTATGACGTTGAGCGTTAACTTTGCAATACTATAAATATGGTATTACTGCAAAACTCAACGGTTTGGAAAATTGAACTCGAAGCTTGGAATAACGTTAACTGTATTATTTTAACTGTTATACTACTTCACAACTACAACAACTACTGACTAAAAAAGCAACTACGAAAATTCCGCCTCGGCGAGATGATAAGGGACAAAGGGTCAAAAATACTACGCCGTCGTCGTGTCCACTCAAGTTTTATCATGATTGATATAGTCGTTAACGGGACGGAGTAATCGTGGTTTAGATAATTGACGGGCGAAAAACTAATTTTTGTGAGTAGCATGGGCTGGAGTGTGGCTGGGGGGGGGGGGGAGTGAAGAAAAAATTGTCTCCCAAACCACAACAATTTATATAATTTCCAACGAGTCTATTCGTGTAATGTCGTACGGGTTAATACCTCTTCCGGATTTTGATCGAAAATCCGTTCCAATTGCTGTTTGGCCGGCGAATAACCGCCACTGTCGATGAGGACGGGCCCACAGGTCTGGGTCTGCTGTTGGTCGTGCTCGGCACTGGTTGTCTGGTAGCCGCCGCCACCACCTTCGGCGTTACGGTGGTCGTCTACGTCGTCATCCGACAACCGTTCTTCGGCCAAGTTCTGCACCTCTTTGGACTTCGAGTCCAAAGGCTTAAACAGGTCGCGGACGCTGACCTTGCGAGACGGGTCGGCCATGTCCAAGTACGGTCCGACGGTCTGCGTGCAATCGTTGGAAAATCTAGTGTTGATGTCGTTCACCAAGGTCGTGGCTTTGGCGGCAACCGTCTCGACGGCCGTGTCCTCTTCGTCGCCGGAGTCCTCCTCTGCAACTGCCAGTAAGTTGTCGCATTCCTTGGACTTGGCACCGAGCGGCACGAACAGCTCGTCCAGGTTCACCGGGTTCCGGCGGTCCAGCACGGGACCACATGTCTTGCTGTAGTCGTCGTCGTCGTCCATCATCGTCGCACCGCCGTACGACAACGCCAGCGATAAGATAACGATACGCGGGGTGTGGCGGTTGATGGATGACGGTTGGTGTGTGGTCCTCAAACGTACGTCTCGCACGACTACGAAAGTATCGACGGACACACGTCCGCCAGATTTTTCATAACACCTCGGTCATTCGTGACCAATGTTGTATGATGTCGCCCCGTCAGTCCTCAATATCAAATATATTATATGTCTTGAAGTGCAAAAACGAAAACGAGACAGAGAGAGGCACACGCACACACACAAACGCCGACAGATAACAGAGAGTGTATGTATGCCTTATCGAATTCAAAACGGTCGACGAAAAATTAAACGTGCTCACGCCGATGCCCAGTTCGCCACTGATGGTCGCGACCGACGGGAACTCGAGGCGTCGGCCGATGGGGTCTTGGTGCACGCAAATTGTGTCACGCGAACCAACACGCATGCACACACACACATACGGTAATAACTGCGTCAGAGCGCGAGCGCCGCCCGCGAACGGTTCACACAATAAACGTGACGCGCGAGATAAACACACACACACCGACTACAACTACGCACAGCGTGTGTGGAAACGGACTGCTGCTGCTGCTGCCGCCCGCCGCCGACGCCGCCTTCGAGCAGTCGGTCGGTCGGTCGGTCGTCGTACGGACTCGTCGCCGCCGCCGCCGCTGATAACACGCGCGCCACCATAGCAGCACGCCGTCGCGGTGATACCAAGGCGGCACACCGAGCGCGCGCTCGGTCGCCGGGATGGCGGTGGCGATCCGCGCGCCCGCCCGCCCGCCCGACAGCTGCAGTGTGGCAAACAACTATTATGATTATAATAATATAATATAATATTATTACTATTACTATTATCACAACGACACGAACCATTTTCGATTTTCCACATCGCATACGACGTCATAACATTTTTTTATTTGTCGTCGACGTTGTTTTATTGATGTGTAATATGACAATATAGCAATAATAATAAAATATGTAACTCGTCAAGTAATCGTCAACGTTATACGAATATTCTGAGTATAGCCTAAATAATAATAGTATGACATTGTGTAATATTTAACAATAATATAATATAATGGTGGTAGCGCGCGCGTGTTTTTTGCTTGTATGTGGATCACTTCGATTTCCCACGGTGATGTAACGACGATAATAATTCGGTTTTCTACTACGCTCAATTTTTTAATAACATTATATACAACAGTTATTATACCATGATAATTGATGATATTAATTATTACATTGTTATAATATTCCATTCCACTGCCGCGCCGGAGATGATGTAGTATACGTTTATTCAATATAAACGCGGCATTAAACTATAATCTAATAAAATTGTGCAAACACATTATATAACGAGCTTAAAATGTATTCTCGTTTGGTATTTTGTATTAAACTCGCGTGATTGTGTATACACCAGTCATTCGCATTTATGTTTCGATGATATTGAATCGAGTGTGTATGTTAGTGTGTGTTAAGTGCATCTTATGAGAAAAATTCGACGCAAATGTGGCAATAAGAGATTATAACTCTTGTAAGTGCAAAACAGAAACCGATTAAAAACATAAAACAGAGATAGTAATATACTGTTATTCATAATTAGTGTTATACTTAGTAGTATAGAATTTAAAAGTAATATACTATTCTATTCTATGCAGTAACTGCTGTAACTTATACAACACCGGTTGTAAATAGTAAATACTATACCAATAATTCACACACGAGATGTCTAACTTTTAAACTAATTAAAACGAATGATTTTGTTATACATTTCATATGTATTGGTTTTTTCCTGGCTTTTCATCTGAAGTCAAAGGGGACAAGCGTTTTTAATATCAATACATCATATACTAAATATTAAAAGGTTATGAAACGCTGTTGAGTTATAAATTATAGCGCTTTAACCCATCGCGCATCGTTATATTTATCTGAGTCTAAACTTTAAACTACATATACTTAGGTATAATAGTCTTAATTTATGTGTCAATGTACTACTGTGGATGTAGCCAGAAAATACAAACAGATTAACACGACTTTTAGCTTATAAGGTAGATCTATGTTTTTTAACATATTATTCACAAACACAAAACCGTCAAAACCCATTATTTAATGTAAAAAATAAAATAACTAATGGCCTTTGTTGCCGAAGTTGTAAATTATCAATAAAAAAAAAAAAAAACCCATTATTATTTACTAATGAACCGATGAAATAGTGGACAATTGTTTTAAGTTTAAATATAATATGTGTGATCAAAAAACCAATTCTTAATGGTGACTTAAGTGTGCTGAATTTATAGATAATTGTACAAATAAATTTCAATTGCTTCTATATGATAACCAAAGTTAAGTCATTTAAAAATAACAGTATTAATTGTAGTTAAGAAATTAAAATTAAATTTTATTTTGATAAACAAATACTCAAATTAATTTTATGTAATGGCTTTCATAACTGAATAAGTACCTGTGATGGCATTTTAGTTTTAAAAATGTCATTGGAGTTCTTAATAATTGAAGTACCTAATTTAATGCTTATGAATTAAGAAACGATAGGATTTTACATGAATATTTAATTACAGTTATCGATCAGTTTAGTAGTTTCTACAAAACATAAGGTAATAATCTGGTTTTTTCATTCAAACGAAACAATTTATGTATGCTCTAAAAGATTAATTTTTCTAATTGCAATAGAATAACTAATAACCTTATAAAACTGATGATAATATGTATATTGTATAAACATAACAACCCTCGTATAGAGTAAATAATGAAATAATTTTTGTGATGGTATAAACTAATACAGGCCCTTGAATTTTCAAATATTTGCCTAAAAAAACACGCAAAAATACCATCAAATTTATATTTATTGTAATTTTCAAGGTACAACATCATTATATTTATCATTTGTGCGTGACATTTAGCAGATAATTAGAAAATGTTAACATGCAAGGAAACATTTCGTCTAATAAAAAATGTAGCAATTAACATAGAATTTTTAAAATTTTAAAAAAAAGCAATATTAAAAATGTGTACATTTTCAATCCACAAAACATTTATATTGTACGATATTGTTGAATAAAATGTCATGAGAAATCAGATAAAACGCATTTTTCTGATTGCGAATGATCTACAACACAATTAAGCAAGTAATTAAACATATACTGCTATATAAATTAGCATAATATGCATACGCAATCCGAAAAAAATGTATTTTGAAAAATATACCACCAAAGCTAACTTTCTTTTGCACTCATATTACGCTTAACGTGGGCGAATAGGTGGAAATTGGATTGCCGAAGGCGCTAATTATTTTACATAATTTCAATAATCTAGGTCATATAAAGTATCACGTGTCCATGCAAGAGAATTAATAAACTTAAACGTGTTGCACGGATTTATACAGTTAAGTCGAACACTTAACGTTGAAGTAAAATTGTTTTTATTTTCTGTCACGGATGACTCTTCCAACGTTTGTATATAACATCAAAGGTGGGTATTACCCAGTAAACATTTTTGAACTTAACAAGTTGGTTAATGAATAACTTATTCAAGTTACTCCTTGATTTAATAATTTAGTCGAAACAACAAACGTGTAATAATTGCCGAAACCACCATAATAGCAAGTTTGCAATAACAATGATTATTACTGCTGTATAGGATGCGATTTCAATAAAATATAAGTTATAACTTAAAAACAAAAAATATGAAAGCTGCACGATCACTAAGTGTAACTCATGTGATAATTAAAATAATTTAAGCTGATACCTCTCTCCATATTCACTTTAAATTTAAAGAGTTAAATGCATTATTACTAAACTCTTAACTGATAATTTAACGTTCTGTACATTGACTACTTTAACTACATTAACTAACTCGAGTTAAATGTTTTTTTATTAATTTGCCCACCTTGACTTATCAATACAACGCACTCGGTTCAGGAGGTCAACGACGATTCCGAAAACTTCTAATCGGTTTTGCATAAATTAATAGCCTTTGATAACTTTTTAGCATGTACTTTAGTTCTATTAAAAATATGAATGCATTTAAGCGAATTTGCGACAGAATTGCAATTACGAATAATTATTTTACAGTTGAATTTAGAAGTTATATTTAAGATTTTATTAGCCAGTGCTCATACGTATTTAAAAATTAAACAAAATAAAAAAAACTAAATACAACCCTGGTTTAATTAGGTAGTTATCAAATTTAATTTAATAATCGTTTGGTTTCTTTTACTCAACACGGAATTATAGTTTAGGTACCTAAAGGTTATAGGTATACATATAGATCACAATTAATTACATAATATAGCTTTAAATATGATTAATTAGTAATTTTGAAACAATTTTAGAAAATTATGGGTATAATCAATAATATGTGTAAAGTGTAACGCCTAATTGTTAAATTAAAATCTAAAAAATTAAAAACAAAAACAAATTTAATTGACACCATAAATTGAAAACGAGCTAATCATTACAATGCGACAAATTCCAAGATGTAAACTAGTAGCATGATGACCTTGTTTACTGATAAAAGATAAATCAACTCGACAACTATTTGAAGTAATACATAGTATAAATGAGAATTTCCAAATACGATATTGCAACAGATAATGATTTTTTTCTAATCAATCTCTGTCGCAATTTGCAACACTTGCAAGAACTGACCACAAATGTAAATTTAAACAAAGGGTTATTTTAAGGGTTTCCTAATAATAACTCTAAAACTTTATCAGAGTAATTACTAATTAACACTATTTATGTGAGGCCATGAGGGTGGGATGATGATTAATGGACAAGTATAATAAAACTATAGGTACTACCTATACATATATAAAATTAGTAATTATAAATTAAAAACTCTTATATATTTTATTAACAAATCCGATTTTAAATCAATACAATTTATAATTTGCAGATAACAATGCTGAAATGTATATTTGCATATTTGAATATTTCTCAATAAATTAATATGAGTTAGTAGGTAATTAACTATTTTTTATTAAATTAATATAATTTAGATAAAATGTATGTTGTAATTTTATTTTAAAAACACTTTTGTGATTTTACTAACACTAAGTTTACGAGAAACTATCAAAAATTACATATACCCTAAATAAGTGAAATAATTAATGAAGAAATGAGTGGATGAAATAAAATTGAGAAACAGTCAGTTTTAATCAAAATATAAAAATAGATCTGTCATCGTCAAATTGTATCATGTTACATCGTAAGAAGTGTTAAAAACATTGGAGTAATAGTACACAAAAAATATGCAACGTCACTTTTCATCACAATGGTTCAAAATAAAGTAATATCAAGACTTCACTGAATAATGAGAATGATTAAAGTGTACAATATTATATTTTTATTTTACTTTAATTTAATTTTAACTAGTCAACACATAATATTCATGACATAATAATTATTTTTAAAGAAGATACATACTTAGTGATAAGGAATAATAATACAAAAATATGAATCTGTTAATTTTTAAAAACCAAACTATTATTATAAAATTAAAACAAAATTTTTTATTGTCAATATTAATGTTGATTACGTGAAAAATTTGTAAAACGGTAAAAAGTCATTCTTATTAATTGAAGAATCTAGAAAATAAAGTATCCATATTCCATATTCTAATGTAATCAACTCATATATATATATAAAGCGTAATCTTTTTAAAAAAATAACGGACATTAATGATTTTAAAATTATAATGGTTTTTGCATGTATGATAAAACTACATCGTGATAGAGGTATGTACTTTTATTATGTAAATCCTTGTTGAAAATTGTAGCTAAAAAGTACTAATAAAATTTCACAATATATTATAACAATACTATAAGTAGATATAAATTCTAACTATAACTATAAGTATTAAGGGGCGCATGTAAACTCCACCGATTGCGACCTTTTTAGACCCTTTTTCATGTAAATTCCACCGGTACGTTTATTTTACCTGAAAAAAAAAATGTAAACTCCACCGGTACATTTTTTTTACCAGAAAAAAAAATGTAAACTCCACTTATATCATACAAATATACGATTAAATTATAATATTATATCTATTGTATTTCAATACAATAATTATAAAAAAAATCATATAAAAATCAAATAGAAATAATAGAAAAATATATAATTATTAACATTATAACGTAAGTAATACGTACCTGCATAATTTATGTAAAGATTTATTATTTATATATATTTTATTCAGATACATATATTTTTTTTACACAATATTAATATAAATAATATAATAATAATTGAATATCTAATAGAGCTTTTGTAAAGATATGTATATTTGAATTTTTATATGGAATTTACGTGCTTTCAGGTCAAAAATAAGTATCGGTGGAACATATTTGTAATATAACAGTTCTGAATAAAGAAATCTTAAAAAATAAAAATAAATGTTTTACCGCTAAGAGATATTTGTATTTTATTCGAAAAAGCCTTACCAACGCGAACTAATGCAAAATTGTATTTCAAATCGAAATTCAAAACTCTATTTAAAAAAAGGTTTCCATCATCGCCGTCTAATACTTTATGCAATCGTAGTACCTACTTATTCCCAAAAGTCCTTTTCTCCATCATTTTTCTGTCGCATACGAAAAAAGTTGACACTGAGTAATACCTACGTGTTCCAGACATTGATCCATATTGGAAATGTGAGTTACCTAATACCGCGGTAAATACAGTACAACATATTTCGATACATATGGAAGCTTTTATAAACTTATAAATAGTGCATATTTTATGACTAGAACCAGGAAAAATTATACTACTGAGAAACAAGTGTTGAGTTATTAAAGTATTATTTTGTGATAATAGTTTTTAAAAGGTTTTTTTGCCGAGAGTTAAAACTGTGACTCACGACTCACGAGTACAAATTGAAATCAATGAGTATAAAAAATGTTGAAACAATAAAAATTATAAAAATTGTAGGTACGACAAAAACTCATAAAAGGCATAATAAGTTGATAAGATTTCCGAGCAGCAAGGTTTCATCATAGTCATACAACGTAGGTTATCATTTTTATACGTCAATCGGAAATCGGAATGTTACTCTAACTATTTAATTATTAACTTTAAGATAGATTTTATCGTGGTTAACTATCATTATTATCTATAAAATATAATAATTTTCTGATATTTATTATTTTACTAAATGAAAATGAAAATTGTATATTAAATATTATAAGATCTATTCCGAGTATAAATTTAAACTTGGGTGATTAAACTATAATAATAATAATAATAATAATAATAACAATAACAATAATGTAGTTACTGATTATGAAATCTTAAAAAGCATAATATTTAAATGAAATGAATAAATTTATTTTATTATCTACAACAAAACTATATAGCAATATTGCAAAACAATTAATTTTATTATTATTTTGCTCAAGGTAACTAATACAGTGTAGTTAATGTTTTAATTCTTCTAGATAGCGCTAGTGAATATAATTAATAATAATACATTAATTAAATAAATTGTATTTGTATTGCTTATGAAACAAAAATAAAAACTGGGGATCTACCTCTAACTTACGGTTTAATAGTTTTTAAGTGAATCTTTAAAAGCTCATTGATACGGATGTGATAAATTTTAATTCAATAATTATTCAGTATAGAAGAATAACAATTCTTATTGAACACGATTCTCAGTCACTAATACTAGATTATGGAGTTGTATAACATATTTATATTACTATTAGCAATATGGTAGGTTAAAATTATTTTATTTTTTCTTTAAATTAATTAAGGGTGAACACCCTGTATTAAACATGTGACATATTTCGATTTTTATTGCATTTAAAAAACTGTTCTAAAATCTCTAAAAATATTACAATAAGTATATAAAGTTTATTTTTGTGATTTAAAATCATATATTATAGCAAACTATTTCCTAAACATTTTAACAACACTATTATATTATATAAGCAACATCAAATATATGGTAAGGAATATTTTAGGAGTTTATTAATTTTATAAAATAACATTTTTTTATTATATATTATTATATAATTTAAATTTACTGAATTCATTAACTTTTAAGATCATAAACTAAACTTAAAATTAAGTTATAAGAAAAACAAATTTAAAATACTTTTAAGATTTTAAACTTTCGAGAAAATTGAAGAGAACTTTTTATAATATAATTGTATACCTATAAAAATATTATTATTATGCTAACTCATATTATTACTAATTGAAAAATTTAAAATAATGAATAAACAGGAATAGTTAAATGGCGTTTAACAAATAAAAAAGTATATACAATTATGCTAATAAATAACCTAGATTATTGCAAAAAGTGCATATACACATAAAATATTAATAATATAGTATCGCCTATAGAAATAATCTATAGTTAAGTACCTACTATGCGCGCGCAACTATAAAACCGTCAACCGTCAACCGTCAACCGATCAATCATGACCTATCTCCGAAATGCATTTTAACCATATTTAAATCTCAATCGTATAATTCTCAAATTTGTTTAGTGATTTTTTAAAAAAAAATACACACAATAGAAATATATAAGAAAAAAATACATAATAATATTGTAATTAAATCGAAAATCCATAAAAACCAATAACATTTTATTTGGTACACTGAGAATCTAAAATAAAATTCATATACGAATATTGATTTATATAAAAGTATTAAATTTAAATTTTCGGAAATTTTTATGTTTTTTTAATAAATGCAATGAATAAACCAACATAGTTTTCATTTTAAACACTTATGACAAAAAATTTTTTTTCATTATTTTTTTTCGTCTTAATTTAGTTGGTTTTCAAAAACTATTTATTACGAATATCATCTACATATTTTATTTTAGAATAAGAATTCAAAATAACCTTACATCATAATTCATGAGAGACAAATCAGTTTTTTGTAAAAATGAATGGGATACAACTTATAAGCAATTCGTATCATACAAAGTCGAACGAGATAAGAGGGTGTCTTGTGTTAAAAAAATAGCATTCGTCAGTACATATATAAATAAGATATCATTGTATATATTACATTACATTTTGTATGCGTGTGCCATAGTTAGGATTCCAATGGCAGAATACGAGGTACAGATAAAATATATTTTATACTATTGTCTAGACATTTTTATTTTTTTAAATTTGACCCTAATAGTAATTATTCTATACATAAATAATTAATTAGATCAACACTGCAATTTAGAATTGATTAGTTATGACTTATGATTGTAATATATTATATTTTAGTTTATAGTGACAACCTGAAATCACTGAAATATGAATAAATATTACCTAATCAAACAAATTATTATACACAATAAAAAATACATTAAGTATAAAGTTTGAACGTTACTATAGGTAAACAGAATAATAATACCAATATTTCGGTAAAAAAAATTATAAAACATGACATAAGAACCTATAATTATCTATTGTTAATAGTTAAAAGAGAAACAACAACGCATCAACTACCTATCAATCACGGATCCCATTCACAGCCATGTAAGTGGATACACTTTATACAATTTTCAGTAATCGTTTAATATTTATCTTTGACCTGTACAACACTAATATTCATCAGCCAAGTAATGTCCCTAAAACAATTTCAAGAAGAAGTTTATTCAATAACCAATTTAATTGCCATCGCTACGCCACAACATACACCATCGTCCGAAAGTTTTCGGGGGCAACTTTTCTAACGTACAGATTTTTGTAATGTTATTTTTGGCAATAAAATATTTATGCATCAAGATAAAGAATTTCATACTTAAATTGTAAAAGTTCTGCAAAATGTTGCAAGTTTTAAGTATTTTAGATGCTCAAATTTTAGGGGCTATATTCCAAGTTTTCGAGGAATTTTATTTTCATATTTTATTTATACTTCATAAATGTTGTAAATTGGAAGACAATAGTAAAAAAAAGTTGTTTGGATAAATACCCACATCTAATTTCATTCAATTTAATTATTATATTAATTATTTTTTAAGTTTGACTATAAGATGTAAAAACAAGGCATTGGTAAAACGTGTGTGATCTACTTAGAAGACAGTAAATAACTATATTTAATACATTTAAGTATTTTTGTGTCTACAATTAGTAATATTTGTATACAATTAGTATTAGTCAACATTTTTATGAAACATATACTTTTTTTATATCTTCCAAAAAATGTATAAATTAATTAATCCGATTCTTTATTGAGCGGTACCTGCCAACATTCAATTAAATGGCGTGGCAATAGATTTTCATTAGTCTCGTGAATTTTTCTTAATATTTTAAATTAATTAGTAGTAGATAACGGCGGACCCGGTAGATAGATCACACCACGCTTTACCAATACCCAAAATAATAATAAATAAACACTTTTTTCTAAGTTTTTAGTACTTTACAGTATTTCTTAGCTATAAAATTCGAATCCTAGTAATAATATTATCAACTTAAACTTCATGACATAAGTTCTATAATCTCTAAAATGAGTTAAACAAATACACGAGTATCTAGAATGTCATTCCGTTTAATCTATTTTAAACATTACCATTTTAAATTTAATACCTTTTAAATAATATATCATACAATATCAGAGTACCAACTAAATTAGTGTAGGGATAATAATTAGTCCCATGATTAGTTTTATGCTGCATTATTATCTAACTTTCTAGTTTACAAATGCCAAATGGTCTTTATCACGTTTTTTATACAAAAATAGTTATGTTTATATTCATTTTTAAGTCAAAAAACATCTTTTCATTAAAAATTAAAATATATAAATTATGGATTAATAAATTATTTTTTTAATATTTATGATACAATTGTATTAGTAGGTAGGTAATACACGGAAATCAAAATTTAATTAAAATAATAATATTACCTACAATTTCTGAGAAAGGCTACACATTTACTGATGCAATACGGATTGATAAACTGACTATAGGTATTAATTTTCAAGAATATGAACTAAGAACAATGTTTGAACATATTTTTAATTCAACTTAGATGAATCATATATTCATATTAATTGTTATTTATAATGCGTATTAGTATTGTATGAAACATTTCCAGCGCTTAGGCTTGGTCAACATTTTTATAATTTAGAAATTTTTTTAATTTATTTATACATTGCGTTTTGTAACAGATAATTTATTCATAAAAACCAACAGTTTTAAACTATTTTTATCGGTTTATAGAAACGAATTTTTGAACTTGATTTTGGTATAAATTACATATATCTCTTAAGCATCCAAGAGAATATTAGATTCAAAAACAAATATTTAGATGGTTTTGAAAAAAATTATTTACTTATCTTTAATTTTTACGAACAAATATGGTCGGTCAACTGAACTTAGGAAAACTTATAAAAAAATGTTTACAAGAAATGATTAAACATTTTTTATACAAAGTATATGAAAATGAATTTATAAACATGCTAATATAATAATAATAAGCAATTAGAGTATGGATTTAAATTCAAATGGCATTTTTCTGAATGTCCTAACTAAAACTTTGCATTAAAATCATGAAATTCGTTTTCATCCATCAAAAAACTTAAAAATGAATTTTTATTTTTTATTTTAAGGGTACTATTTCATATAAGTATTGAAGAATACCTATATTTTTATTATGTATAATGAATACGATTTGATGAATGTTAAACATAAAAATTGTTTTTATGCATTACGTTAATTGTTTGTCATATTATTTTTACTATACGTTTTATATTTTTACCTATGGACCTACCAAATAAAAGCGACAGCAACGGCAGATGCACAACCGCCTGACCAAAGAAATGTAAATTCATCAGTCACGTAAATTCTATGTCTTGTAATAATATTAGTACATTTAATGGTATTTAAAAAAAATAAATAATTTTTCTTATAAATAAACGAGTAATAATCCGCATAAATGATAAAATAATAATAAAACTTCCTATTGACTATAATATATTATAGTGCACTATAATGGATAATGGTTAATGTCCCCGACGCAACAGTACTGTTTTAATACTGTAATAGGAGAAAAAATGATCCTCCTATTCACTGAAGCACGAGCTTCCTTATTATTATTCAACGTGATTTTAAGTAGACAGCGAAAACGGATCGCCACAACACGATTTATAAGCAAAAACAAATCGCCAAAAGCGTGTTCATGTAATGAGGTAGATACATATTATTATTATGATCATATTGTGTATTGTTGATACCCATTTGTGGAAGCCAGTGTGGCGATCATCAAGGTGAACAACAAGTCACAAGATAAAATATTTTTTCTCTCCGTTTCGATGTGTACGCACTACACGTATAGGTTAGATATACTCGTGCGCGTGTTTTACACGCCTAATGGACGCAGCGTTATACTGCAGCGCGTTGTCGTTGTTATTATTATTATTATTATTGGTATTATTATATTAATAGTCTATAGGTGTACCGATGTTATTTGGACATACGAGTAACTAAAGTGTTTTACTACTCTACGTTTTGCACACGATGAATTGCGACAACGACCACGACGACGTAGATAATCCTTCAATAATTATTAGTTTATTACGTGCAGTATGCAGATAATATTATACACATGCATATCGTAATTAGACCTATAGGTGGATATTATGAGGGGTGAAGTCCCCACAAGATGTTTTCGAGAAACCCTCCCACAAGGTTAATAAAATATGTAATATTAATATTATTAATATTGTTTATTTATCAACATTTATATAACCTATACATTTTGAGGAGGGGGGATAAGATGAAGGTTGAAGCTTGCTGGGTTAAAATGTCGACCCCACCCATTCGATTCTCCAATGATTATGTTGCCTAGTGAATGTGTTTCGGAGACATCGTCGTGTTCAACTGGTTAGTTGTCAACATAACGTGTGCATAAACGTCAAAATATGTAAAATATAGTGTTGTTTTATTGGAAGAGCCGTTGAGTTTTAGGTCATCAATTATTAAGGTAGGATATTGAGTGACTTGAAACACCAGCTGAAAATAGTTTTCAACGATTTTTTCAGACTTCACTCGAGACTACGAGAAACAAACGATGATCGGCGAAGGCTCAGAAACGAACTTTTTTTTTACATGTCCCATGTTAGTGTATGGAAAATAAAATCGTTAGAAGTTTCCATTCTTTATTATTTGGCACGTAACTTTGAAACAATTCATACATATGTATGACATTCGAGTCTGCTAATGCGGAAAACATTACCACTGAATTAAAATTCAAAACAAGATTGGAATATTAGAAACACTACGGCACTTCAAACACGTTGGATTGACCGTGCTCGCTGTTATGTTTATTCGCTCAAGCAAAAAACTGAAGATACCGACCGAATCCAAAAAACTGTCCGGGCAATATACACACTACCCGTAAAATATATAACACAGATTACGGTTTATTAATTAATATAAAATTCGATCAGATCGATTAGTGTCGTTTAGTTACGCATATAATATACGAATACATGTTATATAATATGCTCGACGTCAGTTGATATACATAATATACAACTTATCTACGTTTTTTTGAAAAAAACCATCGATTCGATTTATTCAATTTGCACCAACACTAATATTATAACTGTAAAAACTATTGCTACGGAGAGTACTGAGTAGTAAATAATCAAGGTCATGGATTTTAGTCGAAGAAACTCGTTGATCGAATATGAAAACTAAAGAATCTATGGCAAAATCGCAATGTCTTGTCGGTTACAAAAAATTATATAAAGATGAAGTTAAAAAAATATTAACTTTTATAAAGAAATAGTTACAGTCAAAATTCTTAATACACACAGAAAAAAAGCAACTGTAAATTACTGTTAACTTTCCTTATACTATTAAAAAACACCGCGAATTATTATTTTTTAAATATGTTTAATGCATTGTCAGATAAGACCCGTAGATACAACATTCGACACACCGTTACGGTAAAAAAAATATATAATAATAAAAAATCAGACAACCGATTTAATTTTGCAGCACACATCTCTCATTCTCATATTGGTTATTAAATTCCTCCTTTCGAAGAGACGACACCTCATCCAATCGGATTATGCACGGTATCCAAACCCCTTGTCTGGTCGACGCATATATATATATATTGTTTTTAATAGACACCTCGTTCTTGTATGTTTTTCGTCGATTCATATATACGCATATCAAAATTCATATGACATACTTTCGTGATTTTTTATAGAAAAACTTCAAACACATTAAACAAGATGATGAAACAGAACAGATTAAATTTAAAAATTGTAATTATGTGTATATATATTATACGAGTATTTATTATGTGATGTTATACCTTTAAAAAGTATATGGAAAACTGATTATTTAATAATTTTAAACTGTAATATTTTGATTAATTATATGTCGTAGGATTATCAAGAGCGAAAACAAAGTGACAAGAGCGTTCTACATACAAAGAAAACAATTTAAAACAAATCTTATCTGTTACATTATACACCAGACATTGAAATCGCGTTGGTGTAATAAACTCGATTTCACAATAGTTTTGAAGCCCGTTCCCGATTGCGATCTGTATTAAATTATTTTTACGATATGTACACATAAAATAATTCAAAATATTATTTCTATGTGTATAAGCACACAGAGTGAGCAGACCGAATTAAATACACAACCATGAGTACTTTGCTGCATAACATAAAATGTATTGGGTGCAATACCAGTAAACACATGCACGAGTGGAACAACCGCTCGCTAACCAATCTCTCGCACAACTTTCAGACCTGGCCTCTTTAAAAATACGTAACATTGAACCAAGAAAGAATATTATTACTTAATCTATATCAGAAAGGGAGAGACGACAGCACAAATTTGAAGTGCGATTTGGAAATTTAAAAAAATCATTACAGTACTATACATTACTACGGCGTATCAATTGAAAAAAATTGTTCATAATATATTATTATGGAAAAAAAGTCGATGACTCGTTTTCACGTTATTATCTGCAATACGATAATAAAATCCCAACTAATGGACGTTATTTAAAGCGAATTATTATTTATGGTGGTATTTAAAAATCAATGCAAAAAAATTGCACGCAACAGCATAATAGGTTACCGAGAGGATACAGCGAGGCGACGATTACTGCATCATTACATTATTGACTCAAAATAGATGATAAAACCACAGCGGATAAACGACGTTTTCAAACGATATTGTTTTTCACCGAAACGTCATTGCTTTATATAATAAATGGTATAATAAATACCATTTATTTGTATTGTAATCAAAACTAACTTTGTACAAAACTACAAAGTCTGCGATACAACCCTCATCGCCCGCCCCACGACAACTATACTCTTTACTAGGTACATTATTATAATTTTATATCGCCAGCAGTTTAATTTCGACTTGGGTCCATAATAATAAGCACACACACTCACGCACGCACGCACTATCATAACACGACGACCGCACGCCGACAATCACAACATTAAAGTAGTCAAAATAAATGTAAGTAATATCCACTTTAAATTTGTTGATGTTTTTTGTTGCTGCTCGAACCGTGACAGCTCCACGCTGCGAAACCAAACTTACACAGACGGGAGAATGATAATTGGAAACACGAAATGCGAAACAGAATCGAAAATAGTATTGTGTTTAATAATTATTAAACTTAAAAAACATTCCGAAATCAAATCTAAACGAATCGGAAAACTTTAAGTGAGGCAAAAACGTTTACGTAAAGAAATAAGAACGAGAGAATTAATTATTGTGAAAATGAGTTGGACGGTTCGAGTGGTGAACAGAGCTCCGGTCGAGTGAAAAAATAAAATCACCCGATCGGTAAGCATGTATAAGGTTTCGCGGTGGAAAAAATACCAAAAATAATAAATAATACAAACTACGAAATATCGTCGCGGTGGTGGTGGTGGTGTGGTGCCAGGTGGTATCGCGCGTAAACAGCCGAAATAAAATCGCGTGGCCGACCGGGAGGAATGCGGTTTTTGTAAACGAGGGGAAAAAATTGATCCTGACCTGTCTGGATTTTCTCAATCTGCGGGCCTGCGAGTGCGGTCTATATCGCCGGTGCTGTTCCAAGTCTTTGGCCCGGTTGGCCGCATTCGGCGAAGAAGTGGTGGACTCGACCATCGAATATCTGTTGTTGTGGTGGTAGTGATTGGCGGTCGCGGTACTGTTACCAGCGGCAGCAGATACGGCGGTATAACTACGAGTGGCGTTGGTATTTCCACCGGCACCACCCCCGCTGTTGGCGCTGGTGGTGATAGTGGCAGTACCACCTACGCTGTTGTTGGTGGCTGCGGCGGTGGAGTTGGTGATGGCGGCGCTGGTGCCTTTGGGGCTTTTGGTGTTGGCGATACTTCTACCGTGGTCGTAATTGGCGTTGGGTATGACTACGGTGTCGGCGGAGCAATTGGATCGATTGCTGTTGGACCTCCGGAGCATTCGCAACATAATATCCGCGCCGCGACGGGATGCAGAGACTTTTCGGCGGCAACGACCCACAAGTGGTCAGCGGCGGTGTACGATCACCCAGACAGCGTCAACGTGACATCGACAAAACCGTCCGACGGACTAGGTTAGATCGTTACAAATGTGATTTCTCCTGAGAGACAAAAAACTACCCCGCACGCACGGAACACCCGATCGAAATGCCGTGGCGGGTACAGAACGAAACGGTTGCATGAAAAAAAAAACTGAACTATTCGAATTTGTTGTGCAGGGACTACTTGGTGCGTACGTCGATGAGTGCAATTTATTTAAATCGATGTAAATATATTATTATTATTATTATGACGAGAGTGTGTCGATTGGTGAGACAGCGCGAGACGGCGGCCGGTGCCGATCTCAGTGGACGCACTGACTGAGAACACCACCACCATCACACACACATTGGTCCGGCGGCGGCCGTTTTACACGCACACTCACACACGCGCGCGCTGAAGAACACGGCCGCACCGCACGCGGCGGCGGTAACCGCTTACCACTCGTCGTCGTCGTCGACGGGACGCGGCTGCTGCGCGACCGCGGCGGACCGGCCCCGGTGGGAGAGAGAGAGAGAGAGAGAGAGAGAGAGAGACCGTCGACAACGTTAGTCGGTCGGTCGGTATCACTTTTGGTCACAATATGATGACGATGATAATGATAGTAATATTATAACGCACAATATTTTGTATTATGTTTTGTCGATGAATTATTATTATTATTATTACTATTATTGCGGATACTAACGCGAGCCACCGCCACCGTCCGGTGAAACACGTATTATTATTGTCGTGAATATTATATTTTATACTCGAAGCGAGCGCGGCAGCGATCTCGTAACGTGTATTATCTCTATCGCCTCCGGGCAAAAAATAATTGTGAGCAACGTTCGCCGCCAACACACGCGCCGTACAACACTACACAGTTGTACGACGGAGCGTGTTGTGATTCGACCCCTGCCGGCGTAATTTATTTAAAAATACGTTTTTATATTTCTCCGCGCGTCATAATGCTGAATAATATTATATTTTGTACGTTCGGCGAGCAGAGTCCTATAGGTAGCAGCGGGTCACTGTAGTCGGCCGTTATCGTGACCGACCCGCGGGTAGTGAGTGCACTAGTGCATTTCGAACAGTCGTTGTTGAACGTTGTCAATCTAATTCAATTATTGTCGTTAAACGATAAATGTTGCCGTATTGTAATATTTTGAACACCGTGAACGAATAGCTCTCGCGAGTGGCAGATACGTGGAATTGCTATTATTATCATAATTATTATTTCCTATAGGACGTAACCAGGACGAGGGTGCATTTCGATCCCCGCCGGGAAACCTGTCCAAATGCAATTAGGAATCATCAAATCGTGGATGAACTTTAACTGGCCCCCGGACTAAACACATTTATGAGATTTATTCATACAGATATTTAATTTATTGGTGAACCTTGCAGATAATATAACATACTGAGATCCGAATCGATAAAAGTCAACATGGTTATGAGCACACCCCGATGGTTGATATACGCGCAATACTAATTTAATGTGCAAACACACAGACACGACCTTTATTAAAAAGGTCACCGTGCGTGGTGGACGAACGTCGGCCAACGGTTATTAGGATGCGCGAGATTGACGGAAAAATAATAATAAACGACGAATAATAATAATAATAATATTGTCGACGACGGTTAAATCAAAGTATACCTTGTTTTGGCGTCGTTTAACGGTCGGTATCAACCAACCCGAGACGTACTTAGGAAATAAGCGGACCATTCCCGGTCGTACAAGGACAGTCCCTTTTTTATGAGTTTGTTTGAGTGCTTATAATAATAATAATAGTAATAACAATTTTGTCGTGATCCTAGATTGTTTTTTATAATCATTAGAAAATAATTTTTACCCCGTTGACTAATTTATATTCAATCATATATCACCACATTGCTGTAATAATCTGGTCGAATTTTTCAAGCATTCATTGCTTCAATAAAATTGGACTGAAAATTATTCTCATAGCACCTATGAGCGAAACTTTTTATGGGAACGCCATCAGCTTAGAGCACTTGAGTTAGAAGAGCACAGGTAAACTGTAATAAGCTATTATATACCTATACCCAAACTGTACTATAACAGTACTTAACGGCTTCAGTAAAATTCTGCGGAAATTTCAAATGGAAGTAAATAATAATATATATTGTTTACAGTTAATAATTCATAATTGCACGAAAATAAACATAAACAATTACGATGATTTCCTAATGACTCTTTAACGTCATTTCTTGACCATACACATTTTATTTGTATTAATGATACGTGTTAATTATCTGTGCGGTTGTTACATGTTATAATTATAGGTGTTTGCACCCTATTACCCTAATTACCATTTAATAAGTACACTACGACACTACTTTTTATGCTCTTCGTATTGTTTACATCGAACTCCTAAAAAAAAAGGGTTGTTATAAAGCCCTTAAGGAAAAGGAGGAAGAGGATAATTAACGCAGCAACGAAAACCGAAAGGCGGCAGTCCCAGCATAGTGGTGTGCTCCAAAGGGATCGCAAGAGGTTTGTCCCTTAAAAAAGATATAGGTTCCCACATGGATTGCGTCCCCCGGTATTGCTCCATTGTTCAATGAAGTAAAACTGTATTTCATGTTCTGACCCTCGTGTATATATTTATTGTTAAAATACGACCAGGTTGTAATATACCAATACCGTAGCATTTAAATGTTAAAGTTCATTGATTTAGAATGTTTGAATGTGTGCACAGATTTTAAGCTTAATTTAATTAATGCCGGATTTAAATGATCTAAGGAAATTCTGAAAATTTGACTAGAAACATTAATAAAAACATCTCGATCTTATCTAGAAAAATCTCGAAAGCAAAAATACTTGACCAGGATTTACCTAAACAGTAAAAAATATGAAGCAAATGGAGAAGTTTGCAAATATTTATGTTTTTATAGGTATTCAAATAGTTTTCATTAATATTTCAGAAAAAATTAAAAGGTTAAAACTAATAAAACTAGTAAAAAGTATATTAAAAAAGATTTAAATATAAAAAATATGAATAATATACGTACATTTAGCCTACCTATTAACTTTTGATAAGTTTCAACAATTCAACGTAAATTTGTCTTTTGTTACAGACATTAGTGCATACAATGTCATCACCATTACACCAGGCAGTTTATTTGTGAAATTTTATAAGTTATATTAACATGGACACATGGTGATAATTCGTCCGATTTTATCATATTTGCGGAAACACGATGTACGCCGCCGCTTATAAAGAACACGTATATATACGTTTTTATTACATATATTATATATGCCATGCGTTCAAAATAAATAGGTTATGTGGTATTGTCTGATACGTAGTGTAGTCTCGGTACACTGTAACTGATACTTTTTTTTTATTATTATTGAAGCACGTTCGACCGATTGTACGATTTAAATGAACTCATTTGATACCGACTTTACAAAAAAAAAAAAGGAAACGTGCCAGATGAATTCATTTGACTGTGAAATCACATACAACATACATATTCAAATTTTATTTCATCCAAATATATTATATTATAGTACTATGATATATCTATACTTATATAGATGGATAATTTTACACATGAACTACGTAATCGCGCAGTGCACGGGAATAGTACAGGATAGTGAGGCTACTATGCAGTGAACTTTTTTATAAGAATATACAGAGAACACATTACTTGATTTAAAATCAAACACTCCTATCGCCTCAAATCTAATTGAATTTAAAAAATTTTAAATCGAATTTAAATAAAATGCTGAGTATTGACTATTAGGGAAAAAAAACTGGAAAATAAAAATTAACGAAGAACAATCCACTCAAATAAACCTTAATGTTTATACGAGTTATATCCATTCAATTTTAGATGTACATCATAGACTATATTATTATTATAACCAGCAGACGTCATACATTAGAAGGAATTGTCTCGTTTTTCGGAATCCCTCTATATTAATGGTGTCACATTTGTTACATATTACTATATTAGCATATAAAGTAAATTTAATTAGCGTTATAATTCAATACCTACCCATAGTAAGCATTTTATACTAGACGATAGGCATTTAAGTAATTTTTAAGAAACGTAAAAAACATCTCTCAGTTTGAAAGGAGAATTACGGTTAGTTACACTATGATATACCTTCGTACAGCAACAATAATACTATTGTTTTAGGTGTGATGTATAAACTACAGTAGGTATAGGGTCAAATGGGGTAATTGTAAATCGGGGCATTTGTAAATAATAATCATAAGAAATTAACCAATCATTTTTAATGTATTTCATATTAATAACATGAAGGTATGAACGTCAAAGTATAATATTTGGGGCTAATGTAAATTTGTGTGTATTGGGTCTATCAAAACGTTAAATAAAAGGTAATACAGGTTGTTTACATATGCCCCAGATCCAGATTATAACTCTTATAACGTGAAATCATTGTTTACATTTACCCCAAATAAATGGGGCAAATGTAAATGAATGGGGCATATGTAAATTTTTTTTTTTTTTCTTAAGTGATTTAATATTCTGGTCTTGTGTAGGAAATTTTATAAGCCTAGGATATGTTTATGAATGGTTTTGATGAGAAAGAAAATGTATTGTTAATTATAATTTAGAAAATAAAAAAAATATTAAAAAGTAACAAAATTTATTTACAATTACCCCATTTGACCCTATTATAGGTACCTAGCTACATCTTGTTGAAGTTTTATTTAGCAAATATTTTATATAATCTAAATTATCTCATATTTTCTTGGAATATAACCTGAGGTATAGGACAGCGTGGCAGGTGATATCATAATTCAAAATTTTAAATTTGTTAATAATATTAAAGATTATTTTTGTTTATGTAATCAAAATATGTGCATTTAACATTAAAAAAATAATAGCCGCTCTTGGATAGTTGGAAAAGAACCTAGATAAGTTTAAACTCGATCACTTATTATCTATGTCAATAGTCTACATATACGCTTATAATGTATTATACAATAATTTGTAATTGACTAGTAATAAACGGTGATGTTAATATATTTTGAATCTTCTCGCCAAGAAATAGGTTGTCTTTGCAAATTAATTAGTTAACCTAACCCAATAAACTATACCTACTATATTATTTTGCAGTCAAAAAACACGACAATATAAAGAACAAAAAATAAATAAAATTCATTGAAGTTATATTACGTTCAGTGGCATGCTCAGCTTTTTTTTAGGGAGGAAAGCGGTTATATGATAAAAACACCCTCAACCCCCGTGAGCACCCCCTGATGACAATAAGAAACAATAATGTACTTAATAGAACTAAAAACAAAAAGTTCAATACTGTCAACACGCTATACACAATGAAAGATAATTCAAAAGATTTTATCTTCAACGCAAGATATAATATTATTATTATTAGAGAACAAGATGGTTTTTAAAAAATAACGGTTAAAAATATCTGATTAGTTTTCTAATAGTTTATCAGGTTTATTTTATTGGCGATTGCAAGAGAATTGAAACGAGTTATAACAATTATTCTACTCGTTATGGAGTTGCGAGGACATCATGGCCAAATGGTCAACAATTATTGTGAGCACTGCTGTCAGCATCTTTTGAAATATTTAAAACAACGATTTCAATGAGATGTTAAGAATTCAAATTATACAGGATCAAATTTAATAAATATTTAATGAAGAAGCAAAAATCTTAACTAACCTACGTACATATATTATTTAGTTAATCATAATATAAAATTATAATAAATTACAGTAAATGTGTTGAATACATCAAAGTTTAATAGGTTTAATACGTTAGGACAATATTTTAAGGACGATAGTCACGAAACAGCAACAGCTATTTAGAGCATTTAAAAATAATAATATTTATTCTTGTAAATCCAGACATTGCATAGACATTAAGCAACGAATGACCGAATAACCAAATTATAACCATCAATAATAAAAAAAAGGATATACTTCATATACTTGTATAGTAGAAAATAATAATCACTAAAACGAAATATACTTTTCAGATTATAATTATGAATATAAAATTACATGGAGATTAAACACCCAATTAAATTATTTACAAATCATAGTCTACAACTCATGTTTTTATTTGCTGGTCTTTAACGTGGTATATGTCATTTATAAATTTATAAATTTTATACATCTTCCACTAAAATTTTATGATACAATAATTAATTGTTAACATCAAAAAACTTATAAGACACTTAAATTATTCATTTTATCATTTTAAATCATAAATATATAGATATTTTGCATTCAACATTTTTAGTACGAATTTTTTTATATGAAAACGTTCTGGTTGATAAAAAGTGTAAGAAACTATTGACGTCAAGCATAGTATGATATAATATATAATATATATATTATAACGGTATATAATACATATATTTACCTACTTCTTGTATAAAATATTTAGATTACGTCCAGAAAAAAGAATTTAAATAATATTATTAAGTTAACTAGCAAATTAAGGCTTTTCACACTGTGACCAAATACACTTTCTTTTACAATAAAATCAAAACGCAATATAATTCCACAATTTAGTCTTGAAAAATAAGGTCATGTAATACAATACGTAAAGTAAACAAATCTCCAAGAATAAATAATTTTTCAATAGTTGTCATGTTTTACTTCTTTTAAAGTTATATTACACTTCCGTGTCGTTAGTTTTATATAGGTGTGCAAGCCCTCCAGGATTGCTGAAATTTGATGCCAACATTGCCAACATTTTAAAAGTGCATAAGACACTGTATTATCGCTTCTTATTAAAAACTGATTTACGATACATTTAAAATATATAGCAAACTTCTAATAATTCAAAATGAAAATTCTTGTATAACATTTAAGCGACAACGAAAATAATATTTATTTTAATCAAAAACAGTTTGAATACAACATTTAAACCAGAAATAAATAGTGATACAACCCAGAATTCTTCTTTGGTGGAGGGGGAGGTGGATGTAAAGCACTCGGAAAGTTTATTCCAAAACTGTTAGGGTATTTAATCTTTAGACAAGATTATTATTTATAATACCTACTTTGTAATTTATTTTGTTGGTAAATCACCACCAATATTAAATCCTAAAATATGCCAATTGGTCATTTATATGCTAGTTTTTCAAAGCACATAAAAGTACTTCGGCGCCACTGACTTTTTATATGATAATAAAATATGTATACATTACAAACTCTAAAAATAATGACTAGATTTTTATTAGTTACTATTGAGTTGTTATTTATTCAATAAAACGTAAATATTATCGATACACAAAGTTAAATAAATTAAACGAAATAACTAGTTATAGGTACATGCATAAAGTATTGGTGTAACACTATTTACTTAATGTTTATTATACAAAATTGGTACCTATTGATTATTTATTTAAGAAGACGCCACGATTAAACAAACCAAAATATACCTACATTAAGAAGAATAGATTTAACTCAATTATTATTATATTAGAGGGAAAAGAACAATTATTATCAAAATTGAATTTAAGAACATTGTCTATTAAATGATATTTTTTTTTTAAATTTTAATATTAAAGCAAGTTAAAACTTTAAAAGCTAATAAAATTAACAGAAAAATTTTTATTTTAATTTACTCATAATAGTATTTATTATTTCAATCAAGCCTCATATAATATTTATGTAATTATCAACTATCAAGACAGATAATTATACGCGTCGTAATAACTTATTAGTTTGGGAAATAAGGTTACTCAAACGATACAAGATAGGGTGGAATTAAAATAATTCATTTTCTTTAAAAAATAAAGCCGATACTTCATAAATTAAATGGATTTTAACTTGATTAATATTTGATTTGTTTTATTCAAACAAATAACAAAAAAACAATAAAATGTATAAAATTATTATTTTTTTTATAGAAAGTAGGTACAAAAATAGATATAATTTTGAAGGTTGATTTCAGTGTTTTTCCGCACCTGTCGTAAAAATATATTTATCGTATTTCATATTTTTATTTTCATCTTATAGTTATTTTTTACAACTGAAAATGTAAGTAGGTACCAGAACACTGGAATACAATTGATGATACGTCAAATTAAACAAAATATTTAATAATAATATCTTAACAAATGCATTCAATTGTAATTCAAATTTATTAACAGCAGTACCTATTGATCTACCTGAATGGCTGAATGCCCCTTCCTTTTTTTATATCACCTTGGCCTCCAGAAAGATTTCTTTACATTAAGGTATTAAATTTAGAGGATTTGTTAAAATCAATAACATTATATTATGCTCAAACAATTTGATTTTGTTAAAATGAAATAAATTTGCTGCTTAAAAAGCATCTATATCAAATTAGAATTTTCAAAAAAATATTTATTTTAGATACACAGCTTAATAAAAATGTATAATTTAAATTGTTTACCTTTTAAATAAAATTATTCTGAAAATTTTACTTAAAATACAATATGTTTTTATTAAATTATTTATAAAATAAATAAATAAAAATAAAAACGTTCATTTTAATATTGTGTGTACATAAAAGAAATATTTAAAATTTCTTCAGATCATCATGATACGTAAAAAAATATTTTAAAAGCTACGCAAACAAAAGTATTTTTAAATATTTTACTTCAAATATAATAATTTAGATATAAAATAAAATATTAATTATTTTCTTGTATTAATTTAAAAAAATCTAATTCCTTCCTGCCAATAATTTACATGATATAGGTAGGTAGTATTTAATTATTTTGAAGATTTATCCATACGTAATATGTAACACGAATTACAAATTTCGAATATAAATTAGAATAGTTACATGCGAAATTGTTTGATAACAGTTGATATTATTATCAAATATACAACAAATAATATCAACATATTAGGTAAAAAAAGAGTAACAAATAACAATAGCGGTTTTTACGATTAACTCAGCTGGCCGGTTATATTTACACACCAAAATAAATAAGAATATTATAATAAATTATAAGTATAAATATAATAAACAGCATGTAATATGGTTGGGAGCAAAAATATCAATAATTATCAGCTACCTGATAAAAATATAATCCCTATAAACAATAAATTCAAATTGTATATTCACCAAACTCAAAGATTATACTACTCAGCTGTAAAAATGAAGTTTATAATGAATCAATAAATAATAACACGGTTCAAAACTGACTTATAATATTTGACATAAAGACATTTTTTTTTTATCTTTAATTTAAAAAACTTATTTTAACATCTGATTAGTGATATAAACACGGTGTATTGAAACTAAATAATAAATTAATTTGGTACCTACTTACTAAAGACAGAATCAGCAGAAAAAACCTTTGTAGTTACATAATTGCAATTTACAGACTTATAGGAAATCTTTTTATGGATACCTACTAATTTATTTAAAAATGCAATAAAACAAATCGTGACACAGTATTTGCCAAATTAATTACGTTTTATATTATAACCTAACAAAAATATTAATTTTATCACACGATTCTTATACTTCAAACATTTTATCGCTCCAAAAAATATCCAAAATCTATATAGTTACATAACATTTTAGTTGAAAGGTCACGCTTTTTATATGTTTAAAAGTTTAAAATGTTTCATTAATTGACGAACCAACTTTAAAACTACGAATTTATACTTAATAAATAATACTTGAATATATTCTGTAAATAATCTTACCTTTGAGTTTGTTACATGGTCAGTCGCAAGCGATTCAGGAACAGTCTGTAAAGTTGTTCTCATGGCGGAAGACATTTCTTAATACATTTGAACAAGTTTCTTTAAGATATCCAACCAATTTTTAACTGAAAAATAAAAACAATTATTAATTAAACAATTTTAGACTAAATAGTATTTTGATTAAATATTAAACACCGCTATTAAATACTGTAACAGTTTAAAATTGTATACTTCAAAAGTACATTTAATTTCTAAAAATTACAAATATCTTTTTGGACTCCAAAACAAATAGTACATAATCAGCTTGAAACAAGAACTATAGATTATTTACATATTAACCAAATGCACAAATGTATAACCAAGAATTATCTAACCATCCGTTAAATAACTTGTGGTAACTTAGTTATAATTTATAGACAATCTGAATGTAATCTAGTCTAAAAAAAAAAAAAATGAGAAAGAAGTTAATTACCTACAATCTATAAGCAAACATTAAATTTGGTATAAATTAAGTTATAAAAATTGTATTTTTAAAAACTAATAGGTATCCATTGTATAGATCCATTACATTAAAAGTGAGTATTTGAGTCGTTAAACTTTATTTTGAAATTTATGAAATTTATGAAATATAATGATTGATAGTAAAATATTACATAGTCCTTATTATTAATTACAACTATTTTTAAAAGTTAATTTACTTTATAATTTTTTTATTATCAATAACATTTAAATATAAGCTAAGAACAGCTAGTTTTTGGAAATAATACTATTTATAGTACCTAATAAAAAATATAGAAACAAATTTGAAATTTTAAGATCATTAATGCAAAATTAAGAAATAAAATTTTTAAGTCTGCTCAAATGATGCATGATCAATGATCATCTATAGTATAAAGATTAAATATGTAATAAAACCTATTTATAATTCATATAAATTAAAGATAAAGTCATGTACCAGACTCCTTCCTTCAGACAAATAAAGCAATATAACCTCTTATTGCAACTGTAACTATATTACTCGAATATTCGGAAATAAATTGTTTTTAACTCATTTTTCAAAAAATATTTTTAAGATATTAAAAAAAACCAAATGTTTTGTGCATAACCTAAGTCTTATTTTTTTCAGAATTCCTAACAAGCTAAACTAAATAATTAACATTTCGGATACCTACATAATGTTGAGTATAGACCAAAAATACAACACAATGTAGTGTGAAGGCCACTTAAGAGTCAACAATATATTTGATTTAATTTTAAAATATAAAATAATACTAGACATATAAGTTAGTATTAGATTATCTAATTTGCCAACATAGATAAATCAACTATAATGTATTGCATAATTTTTATTTAACAAATAACTGTATAAACAGATAATATGATTAAAACGCAAAAAAAAATAATTTCAATAAAAATATAAAATACAAATAATAGAGATATAATCATAATAAGGCATTTGATCTTTGTAATTACTATTATAACTTCACAATTTAATTTTTTAAATAAATAATGAATATTAATTTTAATATGTATGGCAGTTTTGTAAAGTATTCAAATACTTTTTGAAGTATCTTTTTTTGGTATTCTAAATACAATTTTATTAAAGTATTTTGAATACTTTTAAAAAGTATTTTAACATAATATAAATACTTATTTTTACATAATACATATTTAAATACCACAAGGTTCGTTTTATTAATTATTTTTGACAACAATTTGACATCAATAAAAATAATATTGTTTTCATCGAAATAATATTAAATCGCCTTAATCTGTAAGTCTTAACTCTAAAAATGTAATTTCATATTTATTAATATCACGAGCACAAAGTATCAAAGATAAATTTTCATATTATTGAAAAGGCTATATAATTATATATAAAAAAAAACAATATTTTAATGAGATTAAAAACAGAAAACATTTTGTATAGAAAAAGTGCTTAATTTAAAGGTTTAAAATTTTAAAAATGCAACACCCAATTTTATATTGGTTCTGTATTGGATTTTTTTTTTGTAATATAATAGTATCAATAAGAATAAGATACCTGAACATGTATTTACATCTAAATAGTCGGACATGTAATTTTTTTTTCAAATTGTTAAAATCAATGGTAATTAATTACATGATATAGGTACCTATACTGATTCACAGTATACATAAAACATGTATGTTATATACAGAGTTATATAGTATACAATTTAAAAAAAAAATACTTGTATCTGTTTTCAAATACTTAGTAAGTATTTATAAAATACATTTTTATAATAGTATTTTAAAAGTATTTTTAATAATATTTTATTTGAATACTAGTATAAGTATTTTAATATTTTTTACAAAACTGACGTATGGTCATAACAATCAAAATATATAAAATATCATAATAATAATAATAATTTATTTTTATTATTTATAATTACTAATTTGATTAGTAAAACTGTTTATTTAATAATGAAAATAATAAAATTCAAATAAATATCTAATACATCAGAGTATTGTGTTGTAAATAATATTAATGATTAAAATTAATTAATAGTCAATTGAAAAAAAATAAATTTGATTAGAATTCAAATTTTTAAAATTAATCAAAATGATCATTTGAAACTAAGTGATATATATTTAGAAACGCAATTATTTATTCACAATTACATTTCATTTGCATATTTACTTAAGTAAGAGTTGGGGTAAGAGTCAATGTGAAATTGATTAATGACATAACACTATGGTACAGTTCATTTATTAGGATGACGTTCATAACATACACATAAACACTATGTACAAATTCTAAAGACAGCAGAAATATAATTATTAAATTTCAGTATATACCATGATTTATAATTAACATATTGGAATTAGACTTCTAAAACTTTGAAGTGTTAAAAGAGGATGTCATACCCGCATGTATTGTCTTCATCTTACAAGTATGTAGCATAGCAAATTTTATGCACAGCAGATCATATTTAGCTCCATTAGTTTAAAAATTGTAATGAATTGACCTCATATAAAATTTAAAGGTAAAATTATTATCTAGTCAATGTCATAAGATTTTTATTATATTTTTATTTTAAAGCGAGTTATGAGTATTTAAAAACAGTTAAGTGTTTGTAAATTAAAAAAAAAACTCATAACACGAGTTAAAATTAAAATATGATAAAAAGCCAATGAGATTGACCAGATAATATAGATAATAATCTTACCTTTAAATTATATAAGAGGTCAATACAGTCTAGCTCCACTCTAGTTTTTAAACAAACGGAACTAAACTAAATCTGCTGAGCATAAAATTTGCTGTTACGTACTTGTAAGACAGAAACAACACATGACGGTATAACATCCTCTTAAAATATTTTGAAAAGTCTGATCAACTTTGTAATACATCATTTTATTATTTCTATAACAAAATTATGAGTTCAAAAGATTAATGTTATTATATTTTCATTGAATCAAACCCTTTGAGTACTGCATTAAAAATATGACTTTATACTGCACTGCGTTAAATTCAATTTACTAGAAAATAATTTTTTTATTGAAAATTTTCATATTATATGCTGAAAAGAAGAAAATATATGTGCAACAGTAGGATGTTAAGTGCTGTTATGTTTATGCAATAGTTGTAGCAATAGGTTAATAAATTAAAAACTTATCAATAAGTTTGAAATACTATAAGGATATAATTACAAACTAAAATAAATAATAAAATAAATTCATTAAATATTGAGTAGGAAAGCTTCCTCGAAGGTCCACAAATACAGATGTGTTAACATATTAAATTGTTTCCAATTAATATCACATTAAAAACAGAAAGACAATTCTCAGTAGATCTTATTATATAATTATTATCAAATGTGTACTTATAAAATATCGAATTAAGTTTCATTTTAAAGTTTAAGAATTTTTATATTGAAATATTGTAAGAAAAACTAATACACACACAATTTTTAAAATGCAAAAAGAACTACCTATAAATAAATTTGTTTGAAAATGTTATAACTATCTAAGAGATAATATCTAGGAAAAAAACAGATAGTCATTAGGATTGTTAGTTTATTTTTAGTGAGAATATTAACAGAAATAAATACATTTGATTTATAATAATAGGTCCTTTTAATTTTACTGTTTCTACACTATGTTTCAATCTAAAAATGTTGACAAAAAACTGTATATTCTTTGCTTAAGTTAATCAATAATTGAAACTTTAATAAAATTAAACTTTTAAACTGACAAAACTTGACATATAAATTAATGAGATTGTTTATAATGTAATGCTATGTATAAAAAATGTCATCTAAAATAAATTTAAGGATGTTATTAAGTCATTACAATGCTTGTATGTCTTTCTAAATGGTTTAATCTTTATCTATGTTAGGTAACATATAAAATAGTTGAGAAATAATTTAATGTGGCATTTAAGATCCCAACTCCATGAATAAACTTACTAAGTAATGTTAATTAATCAGTTGACAACTAGCCTTTCCAATTAATCCAACAACCTATAATTAATTCAATTTAAATGCACATTATCTAATATATAACTGCAAAGTTTTGTTTTGTTATTTAGTCAACTGAATATTTAGTCAATGAATAAGTCTTTGATTAAAAATACTAATTTATAAGAACCAAACACAATGAGGTAGTCTACAAGGATTTATATAATACACTAACAACAGTCTTTGAAATTATTAAGGTTTTAAGATTCATTTATCAGACAATAAAATATAATAAGTAAACTAAATAAATGAATAATTTAAAAATCAAATTCACTCAGTTTCAGAAATTGCATATAAATAAAAAAAATAACAACATTTTTTTAAATCTATGGAATATTCAAAACTCAAAGCAGACATGAATTGAACAATAAATACTTAAAAAATGTAGTTTCCTGAGAATACCATATTAGCATTTATTTACTCACAAAATATCACTCATGATTTGAAATATATGCTTTTATCTAAGTATTACAAATGATGACGTTTATTTTTTTTATTTACCTGATAACCAATATTGGCTTTAGGTTGACAATTGAAACCTACAATTTTCTTAGTCATATAAACTTTATCCATTACTGCTTACAAAATGTATTCAAAGTTAAAATAAAATGGATTGAGTGCATACCCGAATTGACACATCAACTATTTCATATTTTCATCAGACAAACCAAGTATCAAATTTTAAATATTTAATATAACTCAAATAAATAATTTGATCACCCACATTTGAGAAAAACAATTTGTATGATTGGTACCTAATAATAATTTGAATTCGTTAACATAATTGAAAGCTGAATAAAATATAGGTATATTATAACAAACAAAT
The DNA here is from genome assembly GCF_037042655.1 of Diuraphis noxia. Lineage (NCBI taxonomy): Eukaryota > Metazoa > Arthropoda > Insecta > Hemiptera > Aphididae > Diuraphis > Diuraphis noxia. Next base: position 102,346,357 of record NW_028301711.1, on the reverse strand, counting down.
ATATATGTGTTTTCAAGACAATATGTAATTTGAAGTATATTAGGCATGTACTTATCAGCTAAAGTTTTATCTTAATTACATTAATTATAATTATTTTTTAAATATATTCCCACAAATAATTCAGAGTAAGCACCAATTAATATTTGTATTAATATATATATATTTAATAACAATAATATGCAGTTTGTATTACAATTTAAATATGTATGAATTAAGAAGGTATGTTATTCAGAAATTAATAAAATAACTTGTTATTACTGATGAATGATAGAAATGTTGATAGTAATAGAATGTTTTTATTGATATAATTTGAAGTTTAAAAATTAGTAATAGTGAATTCTTAAGTAAACACAATAATCCAACATAAAATACAATTATAACTAATTTTAACAGTTAAAAACCAACATAATAATTATTGAGTTTTTTGTTTAGATACTTATATTAAATATATTTAAGACATTTTCTACAATTGGTGTTACTAAATCTCAATAATTTAAGACAACATTTAAAACTGGTAAGTTGTAGATACTACTAATAGTAAATACAACTAAAACAGTTCTTTAGTGGTCGATTCACTGAATGTTAGTAATTGACTAGTATTAATTGATAAACTATTATCATAATAAAGTTTAACTTTATACTAGATTAAATTTAAGCTCAAGTTCAGAATACTTATAATTATTTGATAAATGTTATTTTTAATCCGCATCTTTTCAATTTAGTTATCTTGTAAAAGACAGTTTAATTAAAATCCAATGCCAATAAATATAGTATATAGTACAAAAAAAAAACAATACTACATGTAGATATCTTATTATACTTAGTACACTTTTCATAATTAAGACACTTAAATTATACACTATTATTCCTTTTCATAATATATGACAACAATACTCATTTAATTCAAAATTGAAATATTTGTTTACGTATAGGTGTATAAATCTAATGTGATATACCTTCTACTTGTTAAGCATAACAATAGTTTCTAAATAATGCAAAGCTTTGAATTATTTTTAATCATTATTAATATTCTAAGTAAACAACCATATGTTATACAAAACATTTTCTACAGATATAAAAACAATGTTTGCAGACCAAACATTTAATAAATTTATTCATAAGTATATGTTCACTTTATATTTGATGAAACCGCCTGGGGGCGGCATGTCTCAGGAGTGGCAAAATATTTTAGCAAACTAATTTCAAAAATGTAATGAAAAAAAATAATCACATTTTATTTAATATTTTTGTAATTTGTATTAAGAGAAACGTTATGAACAACTGTCAATAACTATTTAGCTATATTATAAATTACCTAAAATCAACAAAATAATAGTGATAATGATAAAAATGTTAAGAATAAACTTATTTTTAGAAATTGGTTAACTATTTTACCCAATAAATCAAATAATGATAAGTTTTTAGTGATATTGATATTAAATGGTTATTGATCCGGTTATTGGCTATTGCATAATGCATTGCGAGTTGTGAGTTGTAACAGGCGACCATATTAATATATTAGTTGTATAAAATATTATCCTAAAAACATAATTGATATGAGTACCATAATTTAAAAACATGGATTGGAGGATATTTATCCATATTTGAATATAGCATACCAGTATTTACGTATTTGTACTCCAGCAACTAATTGTACCACGAAACAGTCATTTTCGACACTTAAGTGTTAGGTTTGGGATGAAAACGTATCTAAGGTTAAATATATCCACAGACAGATTAAATACACTGGCAATTTTAAATATTAAATCTCAATTCAAACAATCAAATTAATTATAGCGGTATAATTGAAGATTTCACTAATAATCAAACAAGGAAAAAATTACATAAAAAAAAGAAAATTGCAGATATTATGTTTTATTATGTTATAATTTATTAGTTCAAGAATAAAAATTATTTATTTTTAACTATTAAATTTTTTTCATTTATTAATTGATAAGTTAGATTTTAATATTAAATAATCTTTATCATGGATGAAATAGCTAGTGTAATATTAATATTATATTATATTAAATATTTTATTGGAAGGGGGATGGGGTAGCATAAATTATATGTCAGGGAACACCAAATTTTTAATGTAGCTCTGTTCATAAATATCACTGCCTAAATTAATGTCATAAAACTCAATCTATTTACATATAACACATTAGTAATTAATTGGTGGGTAGATATAGTATAAATATTTTGATAAAAACATATGATTTGAGAGATGATTGGAAACTTAAATCCAATAATAACATGATAAATTACAGAATAATACTTAGGGTAATTTTTAAGATAATAATGTAGGTACCACTTATTACACTCAACTGGATTATTTTAAAATTTGTATCCATAATTTCAAGGTAAATAGGTATCTAAAATAAAAATAAAAATGATAGATTAGTCATTCATTTTTTAATTTAATATTTTTAATATACAAGACAAAATAAATTAAAAATTTAGGTAATAAAAAATATAATAATTTCAAAATAAACTATCTTTAAACAAAATTAAAATTAAGAAGAAGAAAAAATTGAATACCCAACCTAGTACAAACTTAATTACCTAGTTTAAGAAAGCTACTTATTCAAATATAATATTTTTGATAACCCTGATTACCTAGCTCAAATATTTGATTGTCATAAACAAGTACCTATCTATCTAATATTAATAATAATATAGAATTTACGAATCATATGAGTAATTACTAATAAGATATAATGCCTAACATACTATTAGGATATGGATAATATGTATTTTTAAAAATATAATTTAAAAAAAATAAGGATACCTATTGGTACTCAATTACAGAACGGTTTTTTTCGTTTTACGCACAAGTGTTTACTGCAAAAATTAATTTTCCTGGTAACAGTAAGTAATGAATTATGCATTGTTAAAACACCTCAAATTCATTTAGTAATTACCGACTATTTCAATTACTACTATATCCCAATTAAAATAGAATAGATGGTTAAAAAAAAAAAGTAGTTATACCTAGCTAAAATTAATGACTACCTACCAACTTAGTTACTAGTAAAAGCAATTTCCAAACAAATCAGATACCTTCTCTTATATCACCTGATTTAAAATATGGAATTTAATACTTAACTGTATCAAGACAAAGTTAAGTACCTGATAATTAATATTATGTAACTAGAAATAAAATAAAGTACATTTTATATAGCACGATAACGAATAGAAAAAAAACCAACCAACAGAATACCAATCCTATGATTACCTGATATATCGAAAAGACATGGAAAAAATGACGGATAAGTAAATGATGTGTTATGTAACGTTTAGACGTTAGAAAAGAAAGTCTTTGCACAACAATAAACACTAAAAACCTAAGGAAGAAGGCCCAAAACACCAACCTAGGCACTGCTAGAGGAAGGCGAACAGCTCGGTGAACAGTCAATCGTTATAACGTGAGAGTATGTTGCGAGTACAACCGTAGGCAGTCGAATCGCTTACTCGGATCCCCCAAAACCGGAAAAGGGGGGCACTCGCTCACGGAAATCCGAAGAATTCACCTACCTACTGGCGGTGGCCGCGGACGGGCGTCCGTATCATTTCGAACGACGACGGCTGCGGCGGCGGCGGTGGCGGAGTCGTCCAACAGCAGCAGCGACAGACGTTGTACATCGGCGTCCGTCGTCCGTTGGAGTACCAGTGTACCACACTCAACACACAACACACACACACACACGTCAGCGGTGTCCGTGGCGTCGGCGGCGGCGCGTCAGCAGCAGCAGTAACGGCGGCACCGGACAAGAACGACACACAGGTAATACAATACACCGGGGGGGCTCCCGAGTCGTTGCACACCACCGCGCGTATCAGTATGGCACTCGGTACATCGGACGCGCACACGCACGCACAGACATGCACGCACTCACACTCTCTCGCTCGGCGACGGCCGCTCGCGCTCGTTCACGCACACGCACGCACCGTCGGTCGGGCGCACGCGCAACGCCAACGTACACGCGCACACGCAAACGCGCGCGCCCGCGCGTTCTACGCTACCCGACCGCACACGTACGTCACCCCGCCACTGCCTCCGATGCCACAGCCGTTGTATCGCGTATGTAATGCGTTATTTTGTGTAATGTAGCAGAGCTGCAGAGCAGACGGCGGTCGACCGATCGCAGGGCGGCATGGCACGGGGTGAGCGGCTCGGCCGCGCGTCAGGGAACAGGAAGATTTCCGGAGTCGGTAACACAAAGCTTGTGAGCGCGACCGCCGACTCGTCGATGAATTATTAATTTATACCAATCATCATCGTAGTATTATTGTAATAAGAATATACCTTAAAATATTATCATCGCCAACGTCGTCGATGTTACACAAGTATTGACGTATTGTTATCAATTATTTACTCTAGCGTGATCCTGTCCAAGAGACGGAACGAAAGGGCCGAAAAAAAAGGGGGAAGACAGAAATACCGAAAGCACGCTCGGTACGCGTGTCGGCGGTCCTCGGAGACACGCCGTCGTGGTCGGAAGGGAGTGTTATCAGAGGCTTGGTCGTGGTCGGTGGTAGTGTGGTGCGATTTGGAGTGGTTATGAATTTATGATGTTGCCTATGATCGCAATGCTTCGCTTAAACCTATGCCCTGAGAACGCCGATCCGGCATTCAGGCGACACTCACGCAATAAAAAAGGCCGTAGGCGGAATGACGGGCCAGTGTTAAATCTGAGCGCAAGTGGTCCCTCTTGCGCGAAACCAGTGTGACCTCCGACACCATAACGACGATCGGACGCGTTCATTATTTTTTACGTGACGCTATTTATTTGAATTTTCATAATATTGTCACTGTTGTTGCGATTGCCGACAATTATATCGTTATTAATTAATAATTAATAAATATCCGACTTATAGTTATTGGTTATTTCACATGTCGGCGAACACTCCGACACTAAGACTATAAAGCGTGGCTTATATTATATTTTCATTATCATTCGAATTTCGAATTGTTTTCCTTTTTTTGATAATCATATAATGATGCCTACACTCATTATGTGACATGGCTGTGGCCTTTGTTAGACTTATGAAATAATGAATGTTGGAATTTTGATTTCCAGCGGCTTTATACGGTTTTGACTTTTGGCGTTCGATCAACTTGGAAAACGAAAAGCGGACGCGGGACAAAATCAGGTGACATTTTAATGGACAAACACAGATTTAAATTTATCCGCGGTTAGCCGTTAGGTATCTAATCGATAAGACACAACTTAAAGTTAGGTTAAAACTTTGAGATTTTGATTTGATCCCGGATGTACAAAAATATCCTAAAAAATAAACAAAAATGCGTTTTCATCGCAATAATTTACAACTTTCAATTAGCCCAACTATATAGGCACGTAAACAACAGCAACAGTTTAATTTTCAGAATTTTTTTTATCTTAGTTTTTAACTGAACTAATAACAATATACTGAACAAACTACCAAATTTAGACACGCACAATAAAATATAAACAATACCTATACTGGAGAAACTTGAAATCTCGAATCACGATGTATCTAACAATTAGATGACTAATAATTAGTTGTTTCCTACTTATTTGAGTCATGTAGATACCTACCACATAACGTACAATCACAATGTATTAATATAATATGTTTTGAAATTTATAAAATGACCAGAAAATGCTCTTAAAATGGAAAAATAAAAGTTTCATTTTTCAGTATATCTGTTGTATAAAACAAATTATGTATCTATATAAAAGAGTATCCATCGTTCTGTTTAGAAACTAAAACAATCAGCCAAGAAATGTTTTAAACACCGAAAATAAATTTAACTAACTTTTAGTAAGCTAACTTTTTTCTAATCCGAAGAATAATTTCCATATTACTAAAAATGATCTGTTTAAAATATTTTTGATTTGGATCATCTTATCTTATAAATTAAATATAATCTATTTCCTATTGCAGTATAAGAAAAAGAGTAGAAATTTAGAATGCAATAATAAAAAGTAAATTAACTAAAAATTAAGATTTATTGTATACAATTGTGATTAATATTGCAGGTGCCATTTTTCCTGGTTTACATGTGTTTTATATGAAATTTTAAATAATATTCATGTTTGTTAATTATTGTTATTTTAAATAGTGATTTATTTGTAGCAAACAATGAAGTGTATCGACTATAACAACTCATAAATATTTATTTCAATTAACTGCCGATTTCTCAATACCAATTTATCCAACACGCCAAAATTGAACTACTTCATTTGAAAATTAGCAAGTTAGTTATAAAATAAAGCGCATAAGAATATAAATATTTACCGTTTCTTCAAAGTTTTTTTGCTGTTTTTTTTTCTCGAAAACTATTGGACAAATAAAAATAGCGTGTTTAATGTGTAGGAGTGCTGTATGAAAGTTTTTGAGGTTTTTTTACTGTCCTAAAAAGTTTTCTCGAAAATAAAAAAATATCCATTGTTGTGAAATCATATGCTTCTATATTCACTTTACTCAAGGTTTTAGTTTTTCCCGGTAGATATACTTATAAATTTCCTCATAATTAAAGCTTATGTTCTAGCGACAATTTTACCAGTTGGTTAAATATTATAATATATATGTTCACACATTAAAGATTTTTATTCTATTCAATTTAAAACTCTATTGAAATCATAAGGAATGTTACAACTTCCAATATTATAGGTATTGCCTAATGTAACTATGATAGGTATTGGTAATATATAGGTACAATGATAAGCATAGTCTTTATTCTTTAATAATAACTTATACCCAAAGACTAGAAGTATATAAAAGGATCGATTTTCTGGTTGAATGTATTAAATGTGCTTAAGAAGTACTTTATCATTTGATTAGATTTTAGCTTTTTTGTCAAAATAAATATAATCGAATATTATACTGGAAACCTAGAAACGAAGACAAGTATACTATGAAAAAGCAAAAGAATTTCCTAAATACGTCATTCTTATCAATATAATACGCTTACGTGCATCCAACTCCGAAAATATCTGAAAAAATGATATGAGTAAAGCCTAATAGAATATCACAATGATTAGATATTTTCATTATTTTTTTTTTACTATAAAAAAGGATTTTTTTATTATTATAAGGATTTATGTGTATAAAAATCACATAGTATAATAATAAAACTATATTAATCAGTAATAATATAATAATCCAGAGTACCTACAGCATTCTATTTTTATCTCAGCTCAACAATAAATCAAAATTTACCGCCATCTCGTAAATTTCTTTAGTTAATAATATGTGCTTTAATTATTAAGTTCTTTAGTCTACGATGGATTTTAAACTACTTGTTGACAACAGACAGTAATACATTTAAGTAAGTGTGTAGTGATTATAATATAAATGCTGCAGTAAATTCTAGGAAATAGGAATTTGAGTTTATTTCATTAAGCTACTGTCTTCTGGGACCAAAAGCTTTGTTACGTGAGCTCGTAATGATAAAATCGTAAAATGTTTGGACTACATTTAAGATTAAACTATTTGAAGGAAGTTATCTATAAATTATTAGATTGTTGACAACTACCGACTATTGAGCTTGAAACCGTTGAAAACATAATCTATTGAAAATTATAATTGGTTAGTAAATCTAATTTTAGATCATTAAAATTTTTATTTATTTTAAGTTAAATCTTTTTTTTTTCCAACACTGATCAATTTGATTACAGTGTAAAACGGTGAAGAATTTATATGGTTACTGCCTAATGGATTGCTTGTTTATTTTTCCCACATCAGCCATGGCGGACGTCAGAGAAAATAAAATATTGAAAGTATTATTTACAACTTTTATTTAAATAAAAAGCTATCACGTATATTCGTGTTATTGTGTTTGCACTTCGTGTAAATTATAAGCCAACTTAATATGTAATGTGCAACTACATATTAATCACGTCCTTAGTATAATGATGAAAATGTAAACATTTTTTTTTCTTCAATATTTTCCAAACGATCAAAAGTTTGTGGATAGGTACAATACGTCGGACGTGACCTCCATTTTTATATTTTATTTCTTAGAATTTACAAACCATCATATAAAACTACTCGTTACACAACTGCATAAATAAGTAATGGACAATAAGATATTCTCAAATCAATATGTTGACTGTCTTGAATCTAAAAACAACTATAACAACTTAACTGTAATCGAGTTTACTTTAAAGAACAAATTTCGTTCATAATCATTATTGTTTTCGAATACTATATGGTATTTATTACCGAGAATGTTTATACCGATTACCAATATATGTATATTACTATATAATTAGACATATAGTGGTAAAGGACATGATGCTGAAAAAATTAACAATTAGCAGTTTAGCACTAGAAATATGTAAAATTAGGTGTATCACCTTACAGGTACATATAGCAATTTCTATATATTATGGTTTGCTGTATACAATAATTACGGTGTTTGGTGTTCAAATCGAGAATAATAGGTAAGCAAATTTGTTCCACTTCTGGTTAATCGAAATGTATAAAAATCTGAGCAGCTATAGTCCGTTTATTTTTATATTAATCTATTATTATTATTATTATATTAATCTAATGTTATTATTATTGTTTTCTAATAGTAAATTAGGTCAACGACAGTTTGCAAACAAAATAATAATTGTATTAATATTTATATGAAACAATATTAGTATATCGAAAAAAATATATTGATAGTGAAAAATGTTTTTTTTTTTTATTACCGATACATTTTAATATTTTATTATTTCCAACCTCGATAAAATATCCAAGTGGTTTACGCAGCATAAACTAAACTTACTAAACACAATATAAACACAGACGTGCTATGTTTAAAGTCTATACCTATACAAGTAGTAAAAGTACCTATATTGCTACGACCTACGTAAATATCCATAATTCCTGTGTAACTTCGGTACGCCTTATTTTTTTTATACATTATTATATTATAATTTATGACATTAATCTCCTGGGACAATTTATTGACTTATGAATTATATGATAATTTAGGGTTGTTCCGCAATATAAATAATATAATGCATTTTATCAATGAATTATTATTTATTGGAACTGGCCGTTAAAGGTATAATATAACGTTAAAATGAAGTTAAAAACTATATAGGTAATACAACATAGTTATTAGTGTTATTGCATATATAGAAAAAAACTGCGATATAACGTTATGTAATATAACAGTATTTTGTAAGTGTAATTTTATAGTTTACACGCTTTCATAGATAAAACTATTGAATATGAATAATATATTTAATATGAATATTTTCCAATCAATTATTATGAATTATGATATAATATCATTATCATGCTATTATTATATATTCATTACTTTTAAGTGCTCCAAATACTGCAGTAGAGCAGTAGCAGTATCGAATTATTTTTATATCAAATAAATTGGCACAATAATAGGTATATATATATATAATGTCCGAGTTGTGTGGACTTTAGTCTTCAGTTTTTACCATTTACCTAAACAGTTCTATATCATATAATATTTAAATAAACATGAATAACTATACCTATTTAGGGACTATTATTTTCTTGGATGATGGTATTTACTCAACACCAATGTGTGAAACTATAGTTAGTACCTATCTACCTATAGGTATTTCGTAAATATAAATATTTAAGAGGACGTGGTAACGGCATGTGTCACCATAATATTAAGTTTTAAATTAAAATTTTTTTTTTTTAATATTCTATACTTAAAAACCGTTACATGTTGTTACATTTTGTAACGGTTAATAGAAAAATCAATTACACGAAAATATACACGTAGGTACAGTTAACGGATGACCAAAAAAAAAAAAAAAAACAATTATAATTAAATATAGAAATATAATATTCAGAAATAATCTTGTTAAATCGGTAAAAATAAATAAACGTTATACACTTTTACACTTATGTAAAGAATTAGTAGCGGCCAACTCGTTAATTCGTGGCTTAGGTGTCCATGGTATCCATGGGATATTTAAACCTTCAAATTCCATCAAAAATAATGAATACCTAATTCCAATGATATTATATAAAAAAAAATCATTATTTGATTCAGTTCGATAAATATATATTATTCAAAGCTCTAAAAATACAAGAACAACTTATAAGTAACCTTGCATTACATTTTTAAACCATCAGACTAGTACAAGTACCTATAACAAAAATGTCATCAACATATAGGTATATAAATCTAAAAAAAAATCCTAAAAAAATTTTACATTTCAATTGTCTACTTATGACAACTAATGAATAATATCTAATAATATCTCAAAGAGAGCGATTATATTTATTGTATATACGTACCTATATACGACCTACATATAGATTATTATAACATTAAGTAAAATGGTACCGATGAATTGGAAAGTTTTTACTGTTAATTTTTGTTGTATAGTATAATAAAATAAGTAATAAATAAAATCGTTTGGGAAAAATATGGAAAAATCGTCATATTAAATTAAAATATTGAATATCCAATTTTATCAACATTTGAACTTCAAACGAATATACAAATTAAAAATATGACTATAGTTTCAATCATTTTTTCAATGGCATAAGTTTTTACAACTTATATAAGTTATATAATATACTTTGTATTAAATTGTTCACATTTTTTGAGAAAAGAATTGTTTTATAAATGCAAATCAACCTAACCAATCAAGGAAACCTTATATAAGCTTTTATTACCTATTAATAATTTAACTATAAAACTAGTCATGAACATTTTAAATTGTAATATTTTACTTACCTACTTAGGCTACTTATAAATACTTAGATAACTAGCTTTAAAATAATTCGAATATCAACAATAAAACCTATAAGGTGCACTAGTCATTATTGTTACCTTTAAATTTGTTACTATGCCAATAGCCAATTCATAAAATTGGTTCTGCTGATTGCTGAACGCAAGATTGGCTGTATTTTGTGCACAGGTCATAACTCATAATGAAAATAAAAAGTGCATCAAAAGATAATTAGACTCTAGTTAAGCTTACATTGATAATCATAAATTGTATTGTAGAAGCAAAATTAACATTAACATATTCATAAAGGTATATAAATTGATAATATACCTTTATGAATATGTTAATGTTAATTTTTTAAACATTTTAAGTCTACGATTTTTCTTTTTTTAAATTAATGTAATTTTTTTTAAACTTGTGATTCAACGTAAATATTCCCGTTTTCCGTGATTTTTCATTAGTTTTTCTTAATTATTAAGGAAAATTTCCTACTTGTCAACATTCAATGTACCAATAAGATTACGTTTTCTATTAGAAATATAGTGATGAATCGTCACTGATGATTGAATCAAATTTTCTGCTCCAAACGTAATGATCGAAACATGGAAAAAAACACATAATTATATTTTATTATGTCATCGTTGTAATGGCTCCGATTTAATATTTAAGGCACCCACCTACTTATTTTGTTGGAACTTTAAAGTCTAAAGACCATTATATAATATTGTGATGATCTATAGACGACAGACTATAATATTTTAACAATTGCCTAAAAAAGTAAAATATAGAAGGGTACCTCTCAACAGTGGCGGACTGGGCGACTGGGATACCGGGAAATTTCCCGGTGGGCCGCTGCTGGTATAAAATATATATTTATTAATATTATAATGGTGAAATAATAAATTAAAATATTATCTAATAAGAAATAAGTACCTATGTAATATAAAATATTATTAAACATAAAAACCTAGCTTTCTGATTAGGTATTTTAAAATGCGGTACTGGCTTGTGTTCGCCAGACCAGGCTTACAGTGGGTTACAATAATAGTAGGTCACTGTAATGAATGGTATTAAATTTGAATTCAATGATATAATATTATTGTGTGCGAGAAACGAAATTTTGAGACGGTATGTCAATAATATTACTATAGCTAAGCAATAGGCATATTTTATAATATTATTGTGATTAAAGTAATTAATTTTAGTATTAGGCATTAGTATCTTCTACAGTAGGTTAAATTCATTTTTCCCCAAAAAAATACATTTGAAAATGTCATTGTGTGTATAAAATACAATAATATGTCAATATATTCTTAAAAGTTTCTTATATCCACGAATAATATTTATTTTTAAATTACAACAAAATAACCAAAATCGATATTATTGGATTTAATATGTAATTTCGTCCAAATTTTTGTTTAATAATAATAAATTTATTTATTGCTAGTAGTTGATAAATGTGAACAAAGTGTATAGTTAACATATGAATTTGCTAGCTTTGCTCTATACACTGAGGTAATACCTCCTATCGTAGAGCAAGAATACTAATCTAGATATAATTAAAAAATTTAATAAATTTTATTTAAAATAAAGAAATAAAAATTCACAATTTGAATTTAAAATGTCTATAAGAAATAACTGTGCTTATATATTTTTTAGATTTGTTGGCCATAATAAGAACAATTTATGAGAATCTATATTTTACATTTTTAATCCTTAGTTATAAAAACTGAACATTTCATAATTTTGTAATTACAATGATTGATAATTTTCAAGATTTTGATACATTTTGTCAAAGTCCAAACTTTAAATGATTATAAAAAAATTTGTGCCTATGCACAATTGAGAGGCTCTCAAACCACTCCAATTTTATTTTATCCGTTTCTCGATATATAGTAGTTATTTAAAAAATATATTTATTTATTCATGTATCAATGTGTGTAAATTAAAATGGTGATAATAAAATAATTATAGACAGCAGTGATATTTTTTTCTAATAATATACATAAAATGTGTACTTGTTTTAACAAGATAATTAAAATAATATCACTCTAGATTTTGCTGTAGCAAAGTCATTTTTAATGAAATTCATAATTTATTCTATAAGATGTTGACTTATAAAATAATGTTTTCAAATTTCGCCGCCGGGGGCATATGCCACCTTTGCCCCTCGTTAAACACGCTACACGCCTCTGTCCATTAGCCAAACCTCGAAATAACAATTAATGATTTTAATTTTTGAATATGAATGTCAATCATCGAAGTTATCATATTTAAAATAATAATAATAACATAATATTATCAATTCAACACCTTCCTGCGACATTCCAAATATCTACTGATAAGACGTACAAGGTTTGTCAGTTAGTGATAAAATGTTAGACTACATTCTGAACGTTTTCAATAGATTAGTCATTTTAATTTCAATTCAATTTTTACACCGTTTTCATAAATTGATATCAAAATAATAATAGAAACAATGGATTGTCCACTTAGAGAATTAAAAACTTGTAGACTGTTGTGGTAAGTTTTTTTTTAAATTTTAATAGATTATTGTTGTTGTAAAAAACTAGATCATAAATTGATGATCTAGTAGTCTACATCATTTCAGATTAGGGCATCTATAGTATTATTTTTAACCATTAATTTATATAGAATTAATTATGTACTACTACAGGTATCTCTGACCTTTGAACAATTAGCATTAAAAGTATTTTTCAAAAGTGATTCATTGTATAAGTATACATATTTAATGGTTCAAATCTTGAATTTTGGAAAACAAATATAATAAACTATTTCACAAAATTAACATTTGATGAAGTACTATTTTTATTGTTTGGATTATTGCAGCTATATTATATTATTATTATTATCATACAAATGTAAATTTTATTAAGTCTTATTACTTATGTTTTATAGGCAGACAAACAATGCTGGGTATTAAGTCTATGGTGTGATTGAAGTTGGTATAATTTATAATTGTATAAAATCTATCGATAATCAATAAATTATCGATTTATGATGCGTAGTTAAAGCGGAATAATTACTACAACACAGAATCTCTTCTCAAAACCCTTCAAGCACGTTACCAAATTTAATTATAGTATTCTGCTTAAAAAGGTCAGTAAACAGTTACGTTTGATATTTTATTATCAATAATAAATCCATGTTAATTGCCATTAAAAAAGAGTTTGTAAAAGTAAATATTTTAATAGTTAATAAATTAATAGAGGTTTCTCTATTTATAGATACTTGTCATAAGCAGATACTATAAAAACTTTCTGCAGAAGATACACAATTAAGCTCATGAATAATGAACAGTCAATACCAGTGTTCAACTTATGGTCGCATGTGTTATTAAAATGTTATGTGATAACATAATCTATAGATCAACAAATAACAGCTTATAAATTCAAAACTGTAAGATTTTATTCTAGTTTAAGAAGACGTCGCACCCGCATGTGTTGTCTTTGTCTTACAAGTGGGTAACATAACAAATTTTATGTTCAGAAGATCACGTTTAGCTTTTTGTTATACAAAATAGAATGTATTAACCTCTTATAAAGTTTAAAGATAAAATTATTATCTAGTTAATATCAGGATTTTTAATATATTTTAATTTTAAAGCGAGTTATGAGTACTTTAAAATTTAAAATTGTACATCTCTAAAAAACCCATAACTCACTTTAATTTTGATAAGAGGTCAATTCACTCTAAATTTTAAACTAATGGAGCTAAATATGGATTGCTGAGTGTAAAATTTGCTATGCTACGCACTTGTAAGACGGTTCCAATATATGCAGGTGCACGTCCTCTTAAGAAATATAAACTTACTTAATTATGAAGCTAAGAAGAAAATTTGTGAATTTAAGTTTACACTAACTATGTCAATTTTCGATTAAAAACAAACTTAATACAAAAATTTAAAAAAAAATGGCTATTCAAATCTCTAAAAAATTGTTGTCATTAAAAAAAAGATAAGCTGTAGTTACATGCAAAAGTACAGTACTATCATCTCTCTTTAGTCTTTACTCATATGAAATTCCCATCTTGACCTTAGTAATGTATCTCTTGTTGTGAACACTCTGTATAGTGTATAATATGTTACCAGTTAAAACAAAAATTAAGAAATTAATGTTAATGAATAGTAAATAAAAATATTTCTGATCAAATTAAACAGTATACAATATTGACTAGGAAATAATGTTAATGTCAATTATATTTTGGCACTGGTGCGTTTAAAAACATTTTCTAAGTTATGACAATAATTCCAAACAACTCCAGACATGATTTACAAAAATATTAAATCAACTATTTATTTTAATTTTATAATTTAATGATAAAGTCTTATTAATTTATATAAAAAAAAAAAAAACTATTTATTTATTCAATTAGAAATGGCCTTGTGATGTAAAATTGATTTACATATTTAATTATATATAATCAGTAATAAAAATAATGTACTTTCCAACTCTGATGATTCGTTGGTTGTATATTAGGTACCTATTAAGTAAAAGATGTCTATAGGATAATATATCTGTCGTCTGTTTAGTATGTATATAATATAAATCGCAATAATTTATTTGTTATAATAATTAATTAAATAATAATATTTGAATTCACGCACACCTACTAGTCCAATGTATAACACATATTTTGTATCTCTACATATAGTAGATATTACCATTGATTTTATAATATATTATAAAATCAATGCTAGTATCTACCTATACCTACCTTCAAAGTGTACAGTACATCGAATTGTGAAAATAAATTATTCAATTTATTTTATTTATGTAATATTAATATTGTATTATTTATGTAATTAATATTATTAAATTTCTGACCCAATTAAAATATTTCTCTTTAAAAATATTATCAACATTGTCTATCAATATTAGACATTAAGGATATTTCCTAGTCATAAAAGTAAATTAATGTGTTAACAAAATATTTCATTTCCACTACATGGCCCATGTTGTCAGTTAATGCCTAGGTATTGACAATATTGTCTACTAATGTTAGAAGTTTATGATATTAGCTAGGCATTTACGTTATTAATTATTAAAATTTATCTTATTTACATAATTGACGATAACATTTAATTATACTATATTAGGTGTTAAATTTTGAATATTGTTAATCTATATCAATAATAAAATAAAATAAAAGTGACTCATTCTATTTTAATATAATAGATATTTATTTATATTTTTATTCCTTTAGTAAAATATTATTATTATTTTACTAAAACTATTTTTGAAAAACTAATTTATTATTTTACTTCAAAATTTCTGATTGGTTACCTATATTATTATAATATTTAAAGCCTACATAATTATATTTAATGTTTATTAAATAAAAATCAATCAATCAAAAGACCCTGTCTGTGATAGAAAAGATTATGTTTTTTTGCTATTTTACTATGTTTAGACCTGCAGACCTGACATATCATAAATTATTTAGTAATATAGTATTAATGTATTTGAGTATTTAATGTACTAGTTTTGAATATTTAATTAAGTATCTACTATCTTCATTCTCATTTATAGATGTTAGGGTTTAAAAATAAATATATATATATATATATTTTTTTTTTTAATAAACCATTTTACATTTTTTTTAGATGTCCTACGATCATATGAGAAGAGGAACTATTACTGTACCAAAACTGCAATGAACTTTAAACAGTGATACAGCTCCTTGTCTACTGCCAAAAACTAAACTAGAATACACCTAAAAATTCTGAACAATCTGTATGAACCTTTGAACCCTCAAGAAAGAAAAAAAGTTGAGGCTGTTACACCATTAAAAAATATTAATAGTAAAGTTTGTTATGAGTTATTATTAAGTATTATTTAAAAAAAGTAAAAATAAAAAATTTCATTTTGTTTTAAGGGCATATCAACACACTATTTATTTTCTCTCTCTCTGGTCAACGCTCAACATAGACAAAACACATTTACGCTGAATCATTTTTCTATGTTATTAAGTAATCTTAGAGTAAATTCACCTGGTTCAAAAATGATAGAGAATAATATTTTTGAGGGCATAGCATATTGATTTGTCTAAAAATTGTTTCAAAACAATTTAAACATAATTTAAGTTTACTAAATTTTTTGTTTATTTTGAATTGAATACGAAATCAACAATAAAATATAATATTGATATGTCATTCCTCAAAAATATTATTCTCTATTTTTTTTTTTAATAGGTGATTTTACTCTAAGATTAATTAGAAACAGAAAAATGATTCTGCATATTGTGTTTTGTCTATGTTGAGGGCGAGCCAGAGAGAAAACAAATAGCCTGCTGACATCTTTTTAATATTATATTATAAAACTATGGTATAATGTTAATCTATATTAGATCTAGAATCCATACAAATTTTTAGTTTGAAACCTGGATCAAGCAAAAACCATTAGATCACTACAAAAATCTTAAAAAAATGTAATTTCCAGTGCGTCTTCTCAAATATAAAATATTTTTTATTTAGATTATATCTCATATCTGAAGGCACTTAAATCAAACCTTGTAAATTAATAATTGGTTATAAAATATTTTATAATCTATATGACTTAAATATCACTTTTTATATTGCAATGATTCAACAATAATTTTTAATAGCAGTATTGCATAGGTAAATGTAAAACAAAATATTAAAAATGACAATTTTCAAATTTATGTTTAGGATCTATATCTACTAAATTATACATACTAAATTTGAATAATGAATACTACTTAAATTTAGTAAATGTATGCGTAATTATCCGTATTTAAATTTCTTCAAGTAATTTTGTACCAACAGTTAATGTGTATTTTATTTTTGTTGCATTTAGGTTTTCTGAGAATTAAAATAGTGTTATTATTCTAAACTATTTTACCTTTAATTGAATACATTGAAACCAATTATAAATTATGATGTCTTACAAATAAAAAACAATTTGTTTAGAAATAAATTATTTGTTAAAGTATGTGACTTAAAAATTATACATATATTTATTATTTATTTTATCTTATAAGTTATTTTAAATTATTGGCCATAGCCAGAATTATAACTCTCGTTATTATACAAAACTTTACTTTAACATTTTTTTTTTTCAGGTTTTGGGCTGAGTAAAATTAATTTATATTCCAACAATATTTGGTTCTTTTACTCACATTTTTCTGGAATAAATGCTCCAACAGTTAACATATTTATTAATCACTTTAATTAAGAAATTGCATACAAAAGCTACTAAAAAAACAGCCATCAAAGCTTATGGCAGACTAATTTTGATATAAATTTACTTTTAGTAATAAACTAATAAACATTATTCCCATGTATTACTGGAAACAAAATTTTTCCCAATGTATTACAAATTTTTATTACTTCTAAAAATTATGTATAATTGTATTATAATCTATTAATTTATTAAATCACAATTTTTTTGATTATTTATTGTTTTTGTATATATTATTTCTTTATAATAATAAGTCTATATCACCCATTATTTTTATTAAAATGCTTGATGAATCTCCCACTCCTCAATATGTAGTTATTATGTTATCACATTCAGTAAAAATTAAGATTATAATTATAGATTATAGATTTGAATTATTATATAATTAGTTTTCCAATAATTATTTTAATATTATTATTGATATTTATAAAATTGTTATGATGAATATGTTTCTATTAAAATTGATATTTTGTATGTTGTGAGGAATGTAGTCATAATCTACTAATTTGTAATTAAGTAAACTATCAATACATTACTATATTTTTATTATTTTTATAATAATTTCTTAATTCTATGCTGAACATAATATTAAAATTTGAGTATAGTATGTTACCCACATTTTATGTTTTGCATACAGCCAATTATGTTATTGTCATGTGTATGACTGAATTAAGTTTTAAATTTACTTATTCTAAAAAATAATAATAAATATTAAATAATAGAGCTAAATAAGTTGCTAACAAGTATTGCTAAGTAAAATCAATGAAATGAGATATGATAAACTAAATCCATTAAATAAATTTTATAATTTATTAATAAATAGATTTTTTACTTAAATATTTTCATTTAATATTTATACATAGAAATGTCAATTTTTTTATTTCATTACCTAACTATTGAATTTTATTTAATACTAATTGATACCATACACTTTATTGACTGTTCAAAATGCCAACTCTGTATGATTCAAAATTTGTCATTTAATACCTAGTGTAGTGATGTTCAAAACTTCTCGTGAAAAATTCCCGTGGATTTACCTGATTCTAATCTCTATAAAATATCTATATTAGTCATATAAAACACAGGTCTAAAATTGTATTGAATCATGACTACTTTTTTGTTCTTATATGTTTTAAAACCGGTCCCAAATAACCAATTGCTAATTTCATATTAATTAATAATAAATTATCTATGCTAAATTGTGTGACCAATAGCCCTATAAATTATAATAAATGAAAATAAATTATTATTTATTATTTATATTATTTCTATAAAAATTTGCAATTAAAATCATTAAAGGTACTTATCAAGACAAAATATAGTCTGTAATTCCTTGGGATAGTGTATTTTTCTGATGGTAAAAATATGTTTAAAATTAGTTAAATAGTTCTAGAGATTGTCTGGAGCAATTGAACAATTTTCTTCTTTTATATATTATTATAGATTTAATAACCTATAATTTATGAATATAAAAAAAAATTTTGATTTTTCAACAACTTAAATTTAATCATATCATTATCTAAGCTATTAAGAACTCGTTTTTCAATCACCATCAACACGAATGACTGATTATTTGGTTGTCACTGAATTTTCAAATAGGCTTAAATATTTTTAAGTAGTTGAAAGTATGATAAAGTGAAAATACCATTTATAAAAATAATTATCAACATTCAATATTTTTAATACCTAAATCATTTATTGTTCAGAAGTGAATTTATTGGTATAATTCATAAATTATGGTACTAAATTAATACAATAATATCATGTACACTTTAAGATTTTAATAAGATTTAAGAAAAATACCTATTAAAAAATAATTCTCATAAAGTTTTTTTATGGATATTACTTACAATATTTTATAGCGCTTTTGATGTTCCTTTATTTTTTCTGAACTCAAATTGATTAATAGAGATAATATGTGATGTGTTAAGAAACTCATATAATCTTGATTTTATACATTTTTCAAGCACTTTAGAATTAGATAAAGTATAAACTATAAGTTAGAGATATTGGCCGATAATTTATACAAATATTTTTAGTTCCCTGTTTAAATTATAATAATTTTGTAAAGTGTATTTGGAAAAATTCCAAAAGCTAATAAAAAATTAAAAATAAATTCTAAGGGTATGATAATGACATTAATAATGTACCTACTTCAAAACATGATTTGCTAACTCTATATTATATAAAAAAAATTTCTTTTCCTTACTACTGAGCACAACATTTTTAATTTCATCTTTAGAGATTGACAGAAGTAAAATAGAGTCTATATTAGCTTTAGAATTAGATTTATGTATTGTGAAAATTTTGCTTAAAGTAAATTAATCTTTTTTTTTATTTTTTCACCAACATTTATAGAAAAAAATATTAATGCTGTATCGATGCAATTATGCCTGTAGTGATCCATTTTTTTAATTTTATACTTTAATTAAGGTTGATTGAACTGTTTGGTAATTATAGACAAATACTAAAGATACAAAATTAAAATTGATTCTACTTTACACAAATCAGCTATATTGTATGTTTTTTAGAAAGAGGCAACACGATCTAAAGTTCTCTCAGATGTTTGATTTAGATTGTAATGTATAATGAATATACTATGAATTCTTTGATAAACTTAGCTTATTAGAAGTCAATTTTCAATTTTTCATTTTAAAGAACTTTTCTAAATAGCCTACCTAGTATACAAATCTATGAATTCCGCAATTTATTTGAAAATTACAATCGAGCTTAAAGAATTTATTATGCTTAATTTACTATCCACCGCTTTTAGTGGTTTTAATCAAAGTTATGCAATTTAAAAAAAATTCTATTTTCCACAACATATCAAAATGTGGTTTAAAAAGACAGCGGTTTATTCACACTATTTTTATTTTGTTTTATAATCTTCAACAATTTATTACTCGCACAATGATTCAGTCTACGTGTACATGTCATATGAGTTGCCTATATACTACCCCTTAAAAAAATGATAGGCCCCGGTCCCTTGATATTTTGTGCACAACGATTTACGACACGGGCTCGTTTCACGACCACATGTACAGTACGCATGCGTCATACGCACGTTTTTCCGATTTAAATTTTCGTAAATATGGCTACTGCCGAATGACGAACCTCTAACGATATAGCGGTGGCGGCACCGAGTGAAGTATCAAACGGCAACGGCTATGATAGTTAATGTCATAAGTCATAACGTTATAGCGACTCGCAGCCATTCTTGGATTTCGTGTAGGTTTTGAATAACAAAAAATTCAATTTTTAAAAGCTTTGATTATCTAATGCATCTAGTAACTTATAAATATGTATTAAATATTTTAAATTAAAGTCAACTAATAAAACTAAAAATAGTAAGTACCAATATAAGTAATATAACATAACATTTTTCAATTTCTGAAATTATAATAAGTGAGGTGATGCCTCACTTTTCTCATCCCATAAAACATTATTATATCATTATCACTAGGGCTCACATTTTCCAAGTTGTTGCATTTGCCATGTTTTATTTTTTAACCATTTATTGCTATAATGCTATGGGAGCTAGAACCTAGAAATTCATTTCAAGACACTATATGAAAGACATATCGACAGTTTATAGTACCTACATATTTTGATGATTTTTGAATTTTAAAGCACGTTCTTAATTTTACATTTTTTAGAGTATATATTATAATTTTCAGTATGCAAATTCATAAATAAAACATATTTTTTCTCAATATATTCATATTGAGAGAACTTACTATTTGTTACTAGATATTTTTGTATCGTATTTTTCAAATTTCCATTTGACATTAAAAACAATAGTTTTCCCCTATTGATTAATATAATGTATAAATATTTATAAATTATAACTACCTACAGGTAGATTTATCTAAAATAGAATATTATACAAAATATCCATGATAGAAACAACTGCTATCGAAATAATAAAGACGATTATTTTCCAATAGATACTTTTCTAGTGAAATAATTCAATAACCATTTTTGATGGGATGACAGCCTGAAATTGTTGCCAGTTTTGTCTTACACTTCCTTGTTAGTAAGTTGTAGTATTACACTTCGTTTTTCTTGCTTCAATTACCTACCTATACTATTTGTATTTCATTATGTCAAAAACCAAACAATCTGCAACAAATCGTCTAAGTCTTAATAGTTTTGTGTTGGAATACCGTACGTATTACTTTCTTCTTCTATATTTATAATTTTATAAAATATTTGTGTAAATGAACATTTTGTGGAAAAAAATAAAATAGAAGTGCATATTTTTAGAGCATATTTGTACCTTTTTAAGCGCATAAATGTTTAGTACTTTCTAAGTGCATTAAGTCCTGAGCCCTAATTATCACAAATATACATTTACAAAAATATAGGTATTATATGAAATCAGATTTTCGAAACTATGAGTATAAATATTTAAATTTCTTTTTTACTTTTTTGGAAAACAACATACGATTTCAACTTCATATTCGAAAGCAGAACATTTCTCCAAGTATTTCGATACATACCTAATAATCGAATTCAGGACGAGTAGTTATAACTTTATAAGTATTTAATGATCAGATGAGTGGAGTATAATATCAATTTCAAAATGTAGTTGATTATAAAACTTACAAGTTAATAGAAATAAAAAGAGCACGTCATAGAAATCAAAACCGTATAATATATTTAAACAATTTTTTAAGTCGATTAAGGACAGTCTGGCGGTTGGTACATTTTTAAGAGGATGTCACACCCGCATGTGTTGTTCCGTTGTACAAACGTAGAACATAGTAAAAACTGTACTTACGTGGGACAATTTTTTCCCACAGTATTTATAATAGAATTATCAGAATTCCACAACGCATAGATAAGAACTTTATCTGTGCCGTAGCGTCGTAATTTTTATTTTTATGGAACAAACCAATAATTTTTAATAACTAAATGACAAAATAAATGTATTTTCTTAAGCTGTTTACTTTAATTATATTTATGTTATCAAAAAAAATAACGGCTCTACGACACAGATAAAGTTCTTACCTATGCGTTGTTGAATTCTGATAATTCTATTATAAAAATTAAATACAGAGAGAGAAAAGTTGTTCCGCGCAAAACAGTTTTTACTATGTTTTACGTGTGTGTAAAGGTACGGTTTCCAAGCTGCGACTGGTCGTTGCGACTGGCCGCAACGACTCACGCAGTCCGACTGGTGCTATTTATAATTGCGAGCGTGGTTTCCAACACGCGATCGACGTATGCGTTTCAGAAATAGTCGTTGCGGCCGACAATTGAACTGGTCGGTGAAGCAGTATCAGCGTGAGTCGCACTGCGTGTCATTGTTTTTTCCCGCATGTTTAAATAATTAAATTATGTTTGTTTATTGTACTGTGCTTAAATTTTAAAACCGTAAGCTTTATTATGTCGAAAACAGTATTTACAGCCACAGAAGATGAGAAATTAATTGAAGAAGTAGGAAAAAATCGTGTTCTGTATGATAGCTCTCTCGAAAAACACAGAGATGTTAATTTCAAAGATGCTATTTGGAACAGCATCTCTAGTATTGTTGGAAGAACAAGTATGTTATTCAATTATCTACTTAAGATTTTTTTTAAGTATTTATTTTGTTATATTTTGAAAACATTAAACAATATTTAGAGCTAAACACGTTTTTTGGGCTTTGTGCAAATTAAAATACAATATTTTTACTGTTGAATCAATGTACGATTCATTATAATAGGTAATTAAACATATATGTACAGTATACACATACAATTTTATTTTATTTGTATATTACAAAATTTTATATAGTTCAATAATTTAGAAAGGAAATGAAAAATAATATGCATGTTTTATAATTAATATATATATATAATATATATCAAATAATATACCTACCTAAATTATAAGAATAAAATATGAATTAAAATTTTTAATTCCTGTTGCTTTATCTAAAGACACTATTGAGTATTTTGCTAGTATTTCTAAAACTTTTTTTGACTATTTTAGCTGATGATTGTAAAAAACGATGGCGAAACATTCGTGACACATATATGAGAAATAAAAAAAAACTGGGAACAGGATCACCATTTACATCAAAAAAAAAAATGGGTATTGGCTGACAATTTGGTATTTTTGAATAGTGTTGAATATGAAAGAAAGTAAGCAAACCAATTAACTATGTAAAATTATTAACCTTTTTTCTAGTGCTTTTTTAGTTTTGTTAAAAAATATTAAAAATACATACACACAATTTTTTTAAATTATATTGGAGTTAAAAATTTATAAAATCTCTTCAACTTTCATAGCTTAGGATTTAAAATTATATTATATCATTGAATTTAAATTTAACACAATCCATTACAGCTACTCCCTTGAAACCTATTATACATTTAAACAGCAGTGTGACACCCACTAACCACTTGCCCACCTTTTTTATATCTGTATTTATAAAATAACATCATACCTACATAATAATATTAGTAATACAATTTTGAAGTTTTAAAGCATGTAAGTATATATGTGTGTCAACCTTATATTATGGGCCCTGGGGCCTCCACAATCCTAAATTTGGCCCTGAATATGATCGATCATAAAATTGTGGTAGCATATTGATAGCTCGGTGCACACTTGTTGTAAGTCACAAAATTTAAATTGTGCAGGAGAGCTATTTTAAATTTAACATAAGTAATATTTACACAATTAGTTTTTCAAACTGAAATTAACTTAAAAATACATTTAGTTTCCATTTGATATATTACTTTAATTTATATAACATTTATTAATTTATTTTAGTGACATTTTTAAAAACTTATATGGACTTATAATTTTGTGACAAAATAAATTTGGATATATATGGACTTAAAACAATTATTTTTGTAAACAAATTATAATAATATTTTCTTTTCACAAAACCTTAAAAGGCATAAACAAGGTAACAATTGTTTGACAAAAGCTATTCAATGTAGGTACCTATTAAAATTAAACAAAAAAAAAACAAATTTTTGTATACTTGACACATTTTACTCGTATTATAATTTTATATAGGTAATTTATTCATTGAAAATAATTGAATGGAATTTATTCCAAACCTTGAATATAAAAATGAGTTTCTTGAATTCTTGACCATAGCTAAAACTTATTGCTCCTAAATTTTTAATAATGGGTACTTGAAATAGTGTACTATTTTAGTATTTTAATTAAAAAGAAAATAGAATTTTCAATTTATTTTTGTTTGTTATACACTTATACAACACCCCTAGGTACCAAGTAAATTATTTGTTTTAATTATTCTATTAGATATTACTTAATTTCTTATGATAAAACCATATTAAAAAATAAATTTTATTATTTTATTAATTTAAAATCATAAAAACATCAAGAACTTATTTTTATGGAATGACCAATCAATAAACTCAGCTGATTAGTACAATAACATTTCTTGATGCTATAATTTTTTATGTCACAATATTATATTAATATATTACAAGCTAAGACGTCTTAAGAGTAATATTACTCTTTATTTTATCATCACGTAAGGATAATTAAAAACAAAATCATATCACTGAACTTATTTGTAATCAAACACAAATCATTATAAGTGCACTTCTTTATAGAAAGTTAATGGTCAAATAAAATAAGTCTTACAACTCAAATATGATAACTGCACTCATATAGTAATACTGGACTTCATGTTTTTTTAATTTTTTTTTAGTACTGTGACAAACGTTTGTAATGACAATGTTACCTATTCGGCTGATGACAATAGTATTGATGATACAGTTGAAGAATTTCAAGAACAACAAGACACTACACTACCACAAACTACTAAACGCATAAAATCAAAGCATGATAAATTAAATTTCATTAAAAGATCAAATGACCGAACAGCTATTATCAATAGTATTCAATCTCAAAATGAGTATCTTTTGGCCAGAGAAAATTCTGTTGATGATGTGGATATATTTTTTAAAAGTATAGCAATGACTGTAAAAAATCTTCCTCCCAAAGGTGTTATTGAAGCAAAAATTGCAGCTTTAACTTTAGTGTCAAATCTCCAAGAAAAATATTCGGTAGGAGAACCTACAACATCAAGCTCGATAAAAATTTCAAAACCTACTCAGCCTCACTCTGTTTATAGTAATAACTCGTCTCTATCAAATTCACCAATACCATATTTTAGCTCATCATCAAATTCTTCAGTTATACAAATTGAGGAAAAACAATTTGCTCAACATACTCAATCTACTCCTATTCTCAAACATTTTCAATCACAGCCTGATTATTATGATGATACTTCCCATTCAAATTCTCCATCGTCCAATTTTTCAATGTCTCAACTTTTAGAAAAAAATAACATCCAACAATCTGCTTCTTCTTCTGGAGATTTTCTATCACCCAAACAGCCAAGTCCTGATTTTATGTATAACAGATCTCAATCAAGCTTTCCGTCTAACTCTCCTATACCACAGATTGAAAAAAAGCATTTGAATCAAAACCCTATTCATGGTTCTACGATGGAATATCAAATACCTTTTCAGTCACAACATTCAGTCCAAGATGATCCATCTCAATCAAGTTCAACAGGACGTTCACCAATAAACCAATATTATAATATACAATAAGGAATTCATTTTTATTAAGTGTTAATTGTTAAATTTGATAAAATAAATAATTATATCATGATAATACTGAAAAATAACACTACATAATTATATTTATAGGTAAGACATATTTAAATTTTGTACTGATTAGTTTTAATAATTATTTAATTTAATATACCTGCTAATACTGCTTCTATAAAATAAAATACATTTATACTATTAAATAAGTTCTTTATATGTATTTAAAAACTTTTATTTTTATATTCATCTATTTTCTTGCCACGACACTGCTCCTTCATTGTTGAAAAACTCCTTGAACTGATCCCTCACCATAAAGCCTTCTGAATTTGCATAACCACCTGCTCTGGCTATAGGAAATATGTTGTTGACTGGTGCCGGTTCTCTTGAATCATATTCCTGAAATACTCGTCCACTTTCTTCCATGAATGCATCTCTAAGCATATTATGCAAGCAGCAAATTACAACAATAAGGTCATCGCATGTTGAAGGCTCAATGTGTATAGGTTGATATAATACTCGGAAAACTTGGCTGAGTAATCCAAAGGCATTTTCTGTTACCCTCCTTGCCCGACTTAATCTGTAATTAAATACAGCTTTTGACTTGTCGGATCTTGCAGACTGTCGTGTGTACGGTTTCATTATGTTTGTATGAAGTCTGAAAGCTTCATCCCCAACAATAACATGGGGTAATATTTTGGCTGATCCAGGTAATTGTGTATCTTCTGGAAAACCAAACGTGCCATTTAGAATATTTTTACCAATTGTTGACTTCAAAAATATTCCGCTGTCACCCTCTCTCCCGAACGAACCGACGTCAATGGCAATGAACTTGTAGTTGGCGTCAACTAAAGCAAGAAGTACAATAGAAAAATACTCCTTATAATTATAAAATAGGGATCCTGTATTGTTAGGGCATTTTATTCTGACATGTTTTCCATCAATCGCCAAAATACAGTTGGGAAAATTCCATTTTGTCCAAAATTCGTTTGCTTTGATTTTAAAATTCACTGTGGATGGATCGGGAAGAAAAATTGGCGTTAAATGTTTTTTTAAAGCTGATAGTGTAATTTTGATGATGGCACTTATATAGCAATGAGATATTCTAAACGCAAATGATAGAGATCGATAAGATTCTCCCGTCGCAAGATATCTATAAAATTTAAAAGATTTTAATATAATATAATATTTATAAAAACAAATTTTAAAACAGACAACATTGAAGTGGTAAACACCGACGACAAAGACCACAAATTATTTTACAATGACTGAAGCTGGTAAATATATTACTAGGTACCAACAGAGCCGGGGGGAGGGGGGTAAGCGGGCTATAGCCCAGGGCTTCCGAAAAAGGGGCCCCCAAAAAAGTATTATGGGCTTGCAGCTTTTCTACAATTATAGCTAAGCAATTTAAAAAAAATGATTTTGACAACATTTATTTTAAGATACATATACATTCATATTAAATTAAAAAATAAAATACATGTAGCCCTTGTCTATGTGAGGTTAATAAAAAAAACAGATTTATAATATATTTATTATCTTAGGAGATATCGCAATGGGTAAATCCTCGCGGGACACCCTGTATATACGCTTACAATATATAGCTCGTAAAATAAGGGAGGTATAAATACACAATATTTTTATTTTGCATGTATTTTCATATTTAGTATAATTTATTGTATTTAATTCGATAATAATGAAACTGATCAAAGTATATCGCCGATCATTTATATTTAAAAATTTAAAAAAATATTTAGTCGTAGCATATAAAACACATATTTCTACTATTGATTGAAACTTATAAATTTTATAACTAAAATAATACTTAATGCACGAAAAAAAAAAATTTAGATTCTGAGCGGAGCGAAAATTTTATTCATTTGGTCAAAAATTTGAAAATGTTATACAAGGTTCCTCATAAGTCAATACAATAGCAGATAGAAAATATTAAAAATATATAGGCACGTTTTTTTTATAACCATTTAAAGTTCAAATTTTGACAAAATTTGTTTAATTGAAAATTTACAAATTCTTCAGTTGTTAAAAATTTATAAAATGTTTAACTTTTATAGCTAAGGATTAAAAATTTGAAAAAAGGTTCCACGTAACATAATGAATCTAATTTGATTAATTTGGAATTTATTTTATAGGTACCTACATTTTTTTTAAAAATAATATAATTAATATTGTATAAAAATCCAAGACTGAAAACTCATCTCCGATCAGAATCGTTTTTCGTATACAATGATATTATATCATTGATTTCAAATTTAATACCATTCATTACAGTAACCCACTTTTAAACTACTATACAGCAGAGCGACATCCACTTACTTACCCGCTTTTTTTTTATATAAAATTAGGGCCTCCCAAAATAAATTAGCCCAGGGCCACTTATTTCATTTATCTGGCTCTAGGTACCTAGTAGATAATAAAGTATTGTTATTTGGTAGACTCATACATTTAAGTGAACTTACTTACCTCAAAGTGACCGCTAATTTTTCGTCTGGTGTAATTGGTTTTCTTACTCTATTTGAAGGAGGTAATGTAATATCAAATTTTATCAATGATAGCAAATATGAAAATTGATCAAAATTTAAATGGAAAAACTCTCGAAATTTTTGTTTGTTGTGATTTAAATGTCCATTAATTAAAACTTCAAAAAAACCTTCTGTTTCTCTTGTTTGGTATATTTTGTCAATAGAATTTCTTTTAGAAGTACTTGATGCATTTTGAATTTCATCTTCTTCTTGCTCCTCTTCCAATAACAGTTGAATAATTGTGTTATTATTGATAATAATTTGTTCCATCTCTAGTAGTATTGAGTACGTAGTTATTAATTTTAATTATTAAGGTTTAATATAATTGTAATAAATATTTAAATACGTCTGAACACTGCTCTCTCAGGTATGTTACTGAACTTTCCGATATGCTGCGTCGCACGTTGGAAACCAGACGATACGCTGCGGCCAGTCGTTGCGGCTGATCGTTGCGGCCAGTCGCAACGACCAGTCGCAGCTTGGAAACCGTACCTTAAGACGGAGACTGCGCATGCGGGTGTGGCGTCATCTATTAATATGATAAGCCGTATTAATTAAATCTATAAAAAACGATTATTTATCCCATTATTGTTATTATTTCCAATATATTATTATATGTTGTGTATAAAAGTGGTTAGCACAGACAGATATTAAATGAAGAATGATGATATTTATAATTATATCACTTGACCGTCTTGACCTCCTTTAAATGTGTGGGTAGGTAGTATACTGTAGTAGATACCTACTGTTTGAAAAATACCACAAATTTTTGCTCACATAATAAAATACACGTCTAGCCATATGTTAGATAAATCTGTAAAATATAAAAACTTCGAAAGTTAAAAACATAAACTAAATCAGAAATCCCATTTCAACATCATTTGGATCAAGTTTTATATTGTATTATTTTGTAAAATGCATAATATATATAGCTTTTTTCTATCAACAAAGTGAATGTAACTTATAAAGTTCTTTTGTATGAAGATACGCAAAAAAATTATTATTAAAATGAAAATTCAGTTAAAACTCAATTCTTTATTCTGGGCCTTGAAAAATAATTGAATATTGAATACTTTTAGAAAGCTTCTAAATGTAATATTTTTTTTTTTTTACAATTTTCTCAGCTCTACATTTTTGTTCCTTATTACACTCATTTATATCCATTTTATTTTTTAACTCAAAATAATAATGTACTGAAAAAATAAACGTAGTCAATTATAAATGGAAAAATAAAAATCTATAAATACATAAATAATTACTGAATACCGCCTGGTGCCTACATTAGATAGATACTAAATGGTAAAATAATATGGTGCCACAAAGTGCCAAACTTTCAAATGATTAGTAAATACTAAAGTACTAAAGTACTAAAATACTGTACTATTTTAATTATTACTTATTTTCACAGAATACTATACTTCTGTTTCTGTATATAGAAGTCTGTGCTTATTACTTATTAATTTATTATCAAGTTTCTCGTATAATATTATGTTCTAATAACTAATAAGTAATATAACTGCACTAATGTACTACAATATAATGTGTTGGTTATTGCGATCTTGTTTTGCAATGCTCGTCACGAGGAAATTATAAGAAACCTATAAGAGAAAAACCGTCTGTACTCTATTTTTATACTTAATCCTACTGCGGCGGCATCCTCTTTAATTCGTTAGTCTTCGACAATTTTCCAATTTCTCAATGATCCAATCCGACCTTTAATAAATACAAATATACAATCATAATATCTAACTAAACTTAAAATTGAAACAGTTAAAAATGTACATAACTATTGTCTATTAAGTAGGTATATACATCATACAAAATGACGATTTTTGTATTGAGTTGTTGGCTGTTTTAGTCTTGAAATAATTGTAGTTCAACAGTTATTATAATTTGATGGTTTAACTAACGTTTTAAATTTATTGTTGCATTATTTATTAACATTATTAGTTTCAACTATGCCTAATTAGTAGATTACAAAAGTATGGTGGAAGTATCGAAGAAATTGAAACATATTATCTGATTCGGATGGAGTCAACTTCAGGTGTATATAGACACTGTTGAAATAAACTTATATAGTCGTTTGCTTCATGAAAATATTTGAAATAAATCAAACTTGAATTCCTGAAAAATAAAGATTATTATAATTTATAACTATAATACAAACATGGGTATAATTTTATTGGTACCTATAAAATTAATAAGTACGATACAAATCGTACGAAAACATTCATTGTCTTCCGTCTTTATTGCGTCTCTTGAATTCTACTCCAAATTTATTAGTTTAAATAAAAATGACGGCAGTGCATACGTTTGCTACTTTGCTAGGTCGTAAAACTATTTGTAGGTATTGCATTGGGAGATAAAATCACAGGTTCATCATTGACGTGATTATTATCATTTAATAAAGTATAAATTAGAATATAACCATAGTTGAAATATGCAATGTTATTCCATTTTGTTACCATTCTCAATCAAATATTTTATGATATAAACAAAAATAGCAACGTATAACAATAACAGCCAATAATACAATCAAGTTGCGCGAGAATTTTGAATTTGTTAGCTTTCGTAAGTGTATTTTTGATGATAAGAAAATTAGTATTTATTTTATTCCTTTATACGGTTATTTTGTATCTGACGATAACAATCCAAGTCTATATGCAATAATTTATTAATAACTGTGTATTTCAACAATTGTGTAATGTGTAATGATCATGGGGGGGGGGAGACGGGGCATTTTCCCCTCTTTGACAAATTATATGAACTTATAATTTAATAAATATTAGCATGATATTGACAGTATAAAATAAAAAATTGAGAATTTTGTAATTTTGTCCTCCCTTAAAAGTTACCTATAATAGGCACCCATAGTAATGAATGATAATGGTATTGGTAATTGGTAAGTTCATCTTAACGATAAATAATAAAACTAAGAGTAACTTGATCATTTTTTTATTCAGGTGTACTACGTCATACAAACATTTCTCTTTCTGATCGAATTTATTTCCTCAATTTATTTTTAATACATAACTAGGTATACATTTATTCAAAGTAATTGAATTCAATTCATTTTATATAATAATACGAAAAATCTAATACAGGCAATGGGAGTTGTCCGATTTGCATATTGTTTAATTAATTATTTCTATACCGATTGTGGGAACCGCCCTTTGTGTGCAATAAAATGTTTTTTTTTCAGCAATAACAGTTTTGTTATATTCACAATTGGATAAGTTTAACGAGTGAACTTATTTCCAATAAAAATATGTGTTTATGTAATTATGTATTAGGTACCTATAAATGATAAATTTTTTAAATGCAAATATCTGTACGAAATAAAAATAATAAAATAGGTATTACATCGAATGTAGCCAACAACAAAAGGTAAGTTTTATTTTATGGAATATTATTTTAATACCTTGTAATTACATAACAAATTTATAATTTACGAAACCAAATAGTACTCAATAGTGACCTGAAACATACGGTTTTCCATTAAGAGGGCGCAACACCAGTATTCGTTGTCTCAGTCTTACAAACGCACGAATCCTCGATCAATAATATTGTAAAACAATATTAAATTCAGGTATTCGTGGACTTTATTTATGAACTTTTTTTGTTCGATCATTCACGACTTAATCGCAAGTAGTGGCCCTGGAAAACTGGTACATACTTTATAGTAGTTTAATCTTGTTTAGAAATAATAATATTATGTACCCAGTGCCGTAACCCCGTATCCAGGTAGGGACCTGAATATGAATTTGTCTTATATATAAATTACACTAAAACGTTAGTTTATGTCAATGTTTATATAAAATAAATGTCGGCAATTTGTTCATTTGTCTAATAGTGTTGCGCACTCACTAAGTATTTGTCTGTTATAATTCCTAAAGTTTAGATAGATAAAAAGTCAAGCAAGTGAAACACATATTATTTACAATACATGATTGGTATCGTATCACAGTATCACACTATTTGTTAGTAATTATACTGTTAAGCTGATAACGACGATAAATGATAATTAATTATAATTGTTAGGTCAATGTTATCTAGTAATGGTAAGTATATTATAGTGGCAATGTATAGTCATATA
The DNA here is from genome assembly GCF_037042655.1 of Diuraphis noxia. NCBI lineage: Eukaryota > Metazoa > Arthropoda > Insecta > Hemiptera > Aphididae > Diuraphis > Diuraphis noxia. The sequence goes on along the minus strand of NW_028301711.1, from coordinate 102,313,180 downwards.
CTAATATATAATAACAGTGTGATAACACTAAAAATAATCAACTGTAATCTGTATTACTATTTAATTTTATAAGATACTTTGTACTTACCTACAGGGGCGTCATTTGGGATATTGCAGGGTATGCCAATGCATATCTAAAATTTATCAAGATGCATTTTGGCTAGTCTGGCCAGATAATAATTTTTCTGCGGCGGGTAAAGATAATTTTTTTTATTATAACTGTATTCTATATTATACTGACCTGCATTCTTGTTAGCATACGTTTAAAAAAGTTGAAATGACGCCCCTGCTTACCTACCTACCAATTAGTAATTACTAATTATATAAATCGTATATTCTCTATATAGTGCATAATATGTATTATATTTTACATAGCATACAATATATAACATAAGAATGAAGTCTATACCTATTATTATGATAATTTTACATATTATTTATTTTTGTTAGAATTAATATTACTTATTTCGTAATTTATTCATAATAACTACGGGCGTAAGCCCAATATAATATGCAAAGGTATAATATGAGTAATATCGGTAGGGAACTGATGAGTAATATATTTATTGGATATCTTTTAAGCCGTGGTCCCATGACTAATGTATTTGATGAATTTTCGCTGTTAGTTAATACACGCCTTGTAGTAGAAGTGAAACAGACTACAGAGTCGTACCTTACTTGTACGAATATTCGGTATTTGGTATTTATTCGTTATTAGTTATTCCAAATACGGCACCTTTTCGCGGATTATTGGTAAAGTAAATAATCACGAGTCCGAGAAATGTTTTAGATATTCTTCAAATACACGAGTAGTGGCAATGGTCTAACTTTCTTTCGAGTCGTGACTATTTAAATAACTTGACAATTATTCGACAGCCGCCGTTTAAAATTAACTTGTAGGTAAATACTTGAACCAGTAGAAAATTATTAAAACATTAAACAAAATATACCCAATGAGAATATGTATTTTATATTTCTATTTGCAGCATACGCATCGTGGAAAGTCATTTCTACATCCGTTGACAGAATAATATGATAGGATCGAAAAATGTTATTCTTAATGTTATGTTTAAAATATAATATAATAATATTTATAGTATAAATATTCGCACAAGGCAAGTATTTATATATTACACGCACATTGGCTGTACTTGTATGTCCTTATGATACCCACACGTTACAACACATTATATTTTACAAAACTTGATTCGAAATTACAAAAAATGTCTTTCAAATTTATTGTTTAGTAAAAATAAATACTAATATACTATAATTATAATAGTTAAATCAAAAACATTTATTTGTTATGGTATTCTGAAATAGATTTTAAATTTATATACAATATAATCGTTATCGCACTGTTATACTATACTTATGGCAATAGCAATACACTAGCCTATTTCTATGTTTTGATGATGACGTTTATATGGTTTAAAAATGTAAAAACCGTTTTAAAAGTTAAAACGCTTGCACTGTGTAGTTTAAGAATTTAAAACCGTTTAAACGCTATCATATAAAATACCTACTAGGTATAGTAGGTATATAAGTATAACTATGAAATAGTATTTAGCAGGGCTTGCATTTAAAAATAATTTTGTTTTACGTTATTTACAATCAAAACATTATACAAATTTTGAGTTTATCGTTATTCAAAATTTAAACGTTATTCAACTTTTGTGTTTATCGTTATTCAGAATTAAAACGTAATAAAATTTTTGCGTTTATCGTTATTCATAATATTAAAACGTTATACAATTTTTGCGTTTATCGTTATTTAAAATTTAAAAGCATTTAGATACCTGTTTTAAAAGCACACAGGCCGCAATTTAAAAGTATATGACTATGACCTTTTTTTAGGGACATAATTTCCCTATACTGAGTTTTAAGTAGGTATTGTATAATTTTATTTATTTTATTAAATTGGTTAGATAACTCAATTACATATTATTTACAAAATATAGAGTACAGTGATACAGATTAAATTACAATACATAGTTCGTAAAGAAATGGAAACAAAATAAATGATAAAACAGTATGATAATAATTAATCTTAAGAGTAATAAATAATAATGTATTATTGAATTTAATAAATTGCCTAGGCTCTAAGAACTTCATAATAAAATAATAAATATAAAAAAAAAATCATGATTATTATTTTGAAATTTTGAATATACCTATTATTCATTAGGTTTTTAAATGTTAAAATTATTTATAAGTTTTACAATATTGTGCATGAGAATATCATTTAAGCAGGAATTTATGTTTCAAACATATTTTACTCTGATTGTTTTGACATACTTTGTCAACATTTATTTTATACCTTCCTACAATTGACAAAATAATCAGCATCTATAATTTATGTTGTTAAAAGTAAAATAATATGTATTGGCAATATAAAAGTATGTACATAGCTAATATACTATAGAGTGTAGACAACATAGTATAATTTATACTTATTACCGTAAATTATTACCTTTATTAAATAGTACATTCACAAATAACAAAATAAATAGCTATGTCTAATATCAATATGTAATATATTCATGAATACACTCAAAAACAAAATAATTTATACATTTTATGTTATTGATTGTTTCCTCTAATAATTAATATGTCCTCTAATATATCACTTGAAATTGAACTTCTTAAGTCTGACAATATAAATTTGACCGTAGTACAGATAGTACAGTACAATATTATCAGAGTATCACTATTATTAGCTATTGGTAATTAAAATATTCTATTGATGTCTTCTTATTAAATTTTAAAATAATTCTAATACGGGATCTCCCGGTTTGGCCGGATACGGAATAAAATTAATTCTTGGATCGAATAAATAATTGAATACTACTAAGTATTATTAAATAATTGGAAATTAATTATTTCGTTTAATGGAACACAATAACCTAACTGTTTTGCGTTATGTTTTGTTTAATGATATATCATATATTTTGTTAAACGTCACGTTATGTTTTTTGTTTTTTATTTATCGTTTTCCGTTATAATTACGTTTACAAATTTCAATCGTTTTTTTATCAAATATAACGTTATTATAACGTTTGCAAGCCCTGGTATTTAGTGATTTATTACATACAATTCTAATGTAGCAGCATCGACGCAACTAAGTGTTACACGATAAGCCGTAAGGGTTACCAAAAATAGACAAAATATCACTAATATGTAAGAAAATACTCTTTATTTTCTATCCCCCATTTCCATTTTCCGTTATATTTATAATATAGTCATTTATAGACTTATTATAAATGCATAAGTTAATCGGTTTTTGTATAATTATACGTCATAATATTTTTTCCATGAATAGTAGTATGTTCCGCGGAACCGCTGCGAACACGGATTAGGATTGTTTATTTATTATATTTATGCCTGAATTTTTCATTAGTTATTATACTAGGGCCCGGAACTTGATGCATTTAATTTTCTGACGCTCACATTCAGTGCTCGTCTATATAGAAATTTGATTCATGAAGTATAGAATTTAATGATACAATTTTTATTTTGCATGTTTTTGCACTTTTAGGGAATTTTATGACTCTTATGCTTTACGGTAATTTTTTAGTATATTTGGTGCATTCTATTCATTTTTCTTGTTGAAAGTTACACTTGCAGCTTCCATTATGTCGATTATTAACATTCATTATTATTTATTTTTTTTTTTTTTTGGTGTCATGAAAACAAGAAATTCGAAAAAAAAGAATTTACTAAAAGTATATAGTTTTATTTAGTTGAATAAAATAATTTTAACAATAAATAATAATAATATAACTATTTTTATATTTTTATTTTAATATATTTTGTATCAAAACAATATTTATCAATTTTTACAGTTAAATATGTACAATTTTAATATCATTTTTTAACATTTTTACGTCATTCCATGCATTTTTTTTTATATATTTTTAGATCATCAAGTTCCAAGCCCCAAATTATTACATACAGTCATATAGGCCTATTAGTTTATCCGAGGGGTATACGCCAGGTCAATATTTCTCTTTGAACTTTTTACGTAGGACTTATTATTTGGGGTGGGAAACGGTAAAACGTTGTGTGTGTGTGTGTGTGTGTGTGTGTGTATTTTATCACTGAAAATAGGTAATATAATATTAAGCTTATAGTTTGATGTCATTTCGAAACTTTCAGTCGGTATGGCTCGTGCTTTGTGCGTTAGTGTGTGTGGTTTTGATGGAACCAATAATATTAAGTTTTAACTTGTATATATATATATATATTATGTACAATATTATTTGGTTGTGTCGAATGATGTGTATTGTTGTCTTAACAACATTCGGTTGCTACGCTGTAAATCGTTAAGTCCGTCGCGCGAGCGTATGTATGTGTGTGTGTGTTACCGGTAGCGTATAGCACAGACTACAGAGCGATCGACTACAGTGTACCGAAAGCCGCGTCACGGGGTGGATTTCTGACGTCTAGTGAAGGACGCACACAGGTAAAAGCTCGCACATGTAAATACTAAACACACACAAACACAGCACAATATAATATTACAAGTACAACGCGGTATATATATTTATAAATAATAAATATACTATATTACTATTTATATAATATGAACTATACGTGCACTCCAACTCGGTATTAGCTAAACTAATATGGTCACGTGGATCCGTCTGCTGCAGTAGCGTCATTTTACGTTTTTCCATTTAAGACTGCAGGCTGTGAATCGCTATCGATGGTATGCTACGTCAAATCACAATATAGTATGAATAATGTTTACATCGGTTCAAAACGAGTATTGTACGATGAAAATGCACTAATGCATTCGACAGTCCAATGACGTCAATACAGTGACCATGCGGTGCGTTACTATGTCGTCAGGTCACTATATTTTAAAAAACCCAAAAGATACGCATCGAAAATAAACCAATATCAATAATCTATTATAGGTAGTTCCATATTGTAGGTACCTATATTCCGACAAAAGTTCACAACACCTCTTCGGTTTTGATTTTTGAGATAGAAATAAGGTAATTCACTACGTAATTTTTAACAGGTATGACGTATAAACACTATTATACACTTGGTAAAACTATTCGCTGTACATTATAATATACACCGCATGGCGCATACACAACACACTATATACACTTTAATTTTATGTATGAATTTGTGAAAATCGTACAGTAGATATAGACGATGTATTTAAATTTATATGATTCGGGTCTCTTTATTTAGCTTCTAGCAGTGGCGTACCCAGGGTTTTTCAACGGTGCGGAAGGAGGAAGATAGACAAAATAAATCAGAATTTTATATCCGTCATCTTATTATACTAGGTCGTTATATTATTTTATCACTTATAATAAGTCAATTTGAGTAACTTATTACTAGGGCTAGGATTTATATGCATTTGCATGTTTTTTTCCTTAAGTCCAAATTGATTGGTTGTCAGATTTAATTGTCCACGATTTGGCTTATTCTCGTTTAAATAGGACCAATTTTTTTTTGCATATTTTGGGCATTATGCATATAATTGCATATTCATAGATTTTTTTAGAATTCAATATTTTTAACTAACATTTTTTAATTTTTATAAGTTATTGTTAATTTTAAATGGTACTTCACGAAACCGACAGTTTTTGGTTTATCCGTTGAATTTTCGTAAATATATAGCATAAATAATACCTATTTTATCTTAGGTCGGATAATATCCGTTCGTTACCTTATCCGTAATGGTCGGACCTCGGACGACTGGTAGAATTACTTACACATTGTTATACAGTGAGACAGCACAGAATAATTATTGTATTAGTACGTCGTGTGTTGCGTAAATTTTATACTTAATAATTTTAATGGTTTTAATAACAGTGTCCAGTACGCCGAAGTTCGAAGTGAAAGTGCCAAGTTACGTCTAATCAAACTAATATCTAATGTAATAATATGAGCTAATAATAAGTAATAATAATAAAAATTTGTTTTTGCATATTTTGGTAAATAAAATGCACATTTTACAATTTTTTATTGCATATAAATCCTAGCCCTACTTATTACTATAACGTAACCTTAATAATACCTCTACAAATAATTGATAATATACGTAAAACGCTTCAACCGTTTTTAGAAAAATCATGATTTATGCTCGCCTTTTATCGTATAAGATTATAACACAATTATATAAAAAACACTGCCAATGTAAGAAGCTGAAGCCCTTTTACCCTTACGCTCTAGGTCTTAGCTTCCGACGGTACGTAGGCATAGGTACCACGGTATTACGGAATAAACGGAAAGACGTAAGTGTGTATTTTCGGCATGAACTGCAATGAAGAAAATATCAATAACGCACCACTATATTATAGGGATATATGTTTTCAACTTCATTTTGTCAAACAACTTTATTTTGTCAAATTATTATTAACATTAAATATATTAAAATAGTAAAATATAGATATGATATTGATTATAATTTATAACTAACTAATTAATCTAAACTGAAATATATCTTCAACTAATTTATTAACTCTGAGTAATTTTTGAGTGGTAGTGTTTACTGGTGTCTCAGTGTATGGTGTACTGGATTACTGGGACCGAATTCATGTATAATATTTTTTTAATATATTTTGTTTTCCTTCTCTGCAGTCGATAGTTGGAGACATGTGCACTCTGTGGGTGGCTGGGAACATCAAAAAATGTGTATAGATAGTTACGTTATTTCTATTACCTATAGACAGTTTTCATATAAATTCGCTTTAACGTTTTGACTATAAAATATTTATAATTAACTATTATTTTATTATTTTATTTACGCATTTTAATTCTTCAACGGTTTAGGTTATTAGGCATTAGCTTATAATATTGTACACCATACGATTAACACAAACAATATTTATCAACTTTTTTAGAAAATGAGTTCCTTCTCAATAACTGTGAATTGTAACTAAAAATTCAAAATCTGTAAGCCAAGTATTGTCCCTCTAAATTATTATTTTTATCTGTCATGCCAGATTGCCGAACCTTATGTTTACTTAATACTTTTTAAATAAAATAGTTTTTCATTCAAATATGTTTGATTATTTATATGCAAGTAGGTTATAACCTCGTATCTATCTGTTTTAAATCGAGTGAAACAGCCTTGTTAAAAATTGCTTGACAAACAATCTGTATTTCCGTAACGGTGACACACATACATACAGTTTTTTTTGTGTTTCAGATTTTCAATTAAACTATAACTGAATAAAAAGTAACGGTGCTTGTATAGGTACCATTGAATGTTTATGACTGTTGGTTTACTATAGTTATTAATTTATTATCATATCCATTGTATAACAATTATTAATTATTATTATTGAGTGTTAATGTTTTGGACTCAATATTATAGTAGGCAGCCAGTAGTCATATAGATATGTGACGAACATTTTTTGTACGAAAAATCGATAGAAATATAGCTTAATGAAAGCACTCAATAATATAATTACTGCGAAAAATTAATATTATGTTGTTCCTTGTAAGATAGCGATATCCGATATATGTTAAAGTGTAACTATTATAGAAGACTACCAACTATGAGCAGCGATGGCTATCTAGTTGGAATTTTCATTAAAATGTTGGTTGCCGTTTGTAAATTATTTGTATAATATTTCATTTTATCATTTATTGTTAACTGTTATTAACAACCTTATTCAATTACACCAGAGACGCATGCATACGACAGATATATAACAAAACTAATAAATAATAAATAATGGTGTATACCTACATTCATCGAATCATTGTTGCGAATCTGATTAAATATACAAAAATCTCGAATTTTTTTGAAATTATATTAATAAATACCATGTTTTACGAGACTTTCTTAGAAGCACTAATGCGATGTCTGTTATAGCATGGATATTTATTGAAGAAATGTCATCACACTATTTGTTTTATATCTTTGACCCATCCGCCACCACTCACGGTGGTAACAATGTAATTTCCGTTCAACAGAATAGCAACCTTGTGTTGTTAGATTTTGTTTTATATTACAGTAAATTGACATCATCAAATATGAAGTTGAGTTATTAGGACATAAGTTTTTGTGCGTTTGTTTGTATATGATATTAAAATTTTGTTCAAGTTATAAATATGATGTTATGATGTAAAATATTACATTATTTATTTAATATATCCATCGCAGACAATTTTATGAATCGTAAAACAGCCAACACATAAATGCAGATAATCGGATAATGTATTTACATTTTAACTTTAAATTTTAACTTTGATAATGGTTTAATTCTCTCTGATGTTAATGCTAGCCATATTGATTATTTGATTTTGATAAACTCAAATTCTCCGTGTTGCACTTTTGGTCAGAACTCAGAGAGAGTGGTAATGCAACAAACATCCTAATAAGTTTTTTTTTTATGTATTCACTCAATTGAAAACATCTGTTTCCTTTCTGTATTCCCATTTCAATAATGGACATCGGCCGGTGGATGTCAATATCACAATGGTGATTATCTATAGAATATAATGGCTATTTTTATCATGACTTTATGGCTTACGAATGTCGAGAAAATAACGAAATGTTCCTTTCACAGCATTGTTATACAATATACTTGTCATCTCTATGTATATAGGTACCTACATATTAAAAATTGTCCTGCTGACTTTTTCATCAACAGGTGTACCCATTAAACACACCTACTCAAAATGCCTTTGTTGGCACCACCCATTTATACACCATTATATTATACATATACAATACCACTTATTCGTGTGTTGACACGGCAAAACCATCACAGACGTGCAGGTGAATACTTTATCTTCTATGACCATATTATATACTTTCAGACAGCAAATCCCAAACCGAAAACCATTTTTATTCCAGCATCTGAGAATCATTTAATATTGTATACATTATTATTATTGTACTTACATTTTAATAACGACAAAAATAGTACTACCTATTATAACTTATTCAATTTTATATATTACGAATTTTTACCATTAAATCTTTACAAAACAATGTAAAGTGTAGTATAAAAATGTTGTCATTGAATTCATTTGCGGTTCAATATTCAGTTTAAAAAATTTTATCAAAATTTAAACTTTCAATGCTTATTAAAAAAAAAAATTGTGAATATGATGTATTTTTAATATTTTTTAAATACCATTGAAATAATATATTAGGAACCTTAGATTAAATTTAGAAGATTTTTATCAAACGAATACAATTTTATCGAACTTTATAGAAAAATAAAAACGAAAAAAATTGAAAAGGTCATAAATAACTTAAAAATATTTGAAATACAGTGGAACCTCGATAACTTGAACCTCTATAAGTCGAATTTTCGGTAATTCGAAGGAATGCTTTGGCCCCGGCTTTACAATTTATGTGTGATAAATTTTCTCGATAATTCGAATTTCGTTAACTCGAATTTCTCTATAAGTCGAAATATTTTTAGTCGAATTTTAGCTTATAACTCGAATTTATATAATAATATATGTACACGTATATACCTTGATAACTCGAAGGTCAAATAACCAAGTGTATTATTATAAATAACAATAATAATTGTAATCGAAAACCTATTAATATTATCAATCTAATCTTTACCTAATGCTTAAAAGGTACAGTTATAAATTCAACGATATGATACGATATAATATCTATATCTCCGATAAATTACGTTTATCTACTACATATTATATTTATTATTGGTAAAATTATACGTCGATTGAACTGCGAAATGTATACGTTAATATTTAATAGGTATAATGCTGTGACAGCAAATGCTCAGTTTATCTTGTGATTTTGTGAAGTCAAGATGGAAAAACATTTCGATGACTCGAAATTCTTTACCGATTCGAGTTATCGAGGACCGAGGTTTTCCATAAGTCGAATTTTCGATAACTCGAATTTTTTTTTCACCCTATACCGATTCGAGTTATCGAGGTTCCACTGGTATTTTGAAAATGTTATTAAGTATAGAAAATGCTAATATAAACATTCAGTGAAAATATCATGTATCTACTATAATTTGTTTTAAAGTGATATAATAATTCCAATATCTAAAATCGATTTTCTCCAAAACCAATTTTGAAAAATTTCCGTTTTCCCTTCATTTTTTATTGTTTTTCTCTGCACTTTTGAAAAATACCGGAAATTTTAAATTTTTGCCTCCCAAATACACAAACTAGATTCAATTTTAAACCGAAAGTGTTACTGAATTTGAAATTCGAAGCATTATATCAACAACTTATCGTGTACATACAAAAATAAAACACACTTCAATGTAAAACCAATAGGTATCGCTCCGCTCAGAATCTAAAAGATTGCATTAAGAATCTTAAAGTCAAAAGTAAACCTAATGACGAAATTGGTCTTAAAATAAGTAGGTATAAATAAAGTAATATATTAATATTATGTTTGCGCCTCCTAGGGATTCACGCTGCACGGTTCAAAAACTATTGTGAGTGTAAAATATGTGTATCATATAAATATATAATCAGTGGAGTATTTACAATTTTTGATTAGGGGGGTGTCATATCATAATACAATAATTTATAAATATAATTATTATTATAATATTTAAAATTTAAGGTCTCCAGACGCATTCAATAATTCTTTGGGGGGGAAACCCCCCCATAAATACGCCACTGTAATATATATATCATATATAAATAAATAATTTAATAACAATACATTATTATCTTTCGAAATGTATATTTAATGTATTTTATATGCTGTGTGTGTATTATTTTATCGTGTTTTCGATTTTTTACTCAGCTCAAAGTGCGATATTATATTGTATTTATCTAAGTAACGGAATGTTGCGTGAGTTCTCGACGGGACGGTGGCGTGTCTGTTTGCAGTTTGTGTTTAGGCCTATCGAAATACTCGTCCCTGGTACCGACTGCTAACGTTATATTATTATTTTGCTCTTAACTCTGATTTTCCTTACACCCACACACGAAAACTCGATTGCTGGATTTTGCTTAACATTATAATATATTTATATATATTTAATGAAATAATGACTATATATTTACACGAAATATATTATATTATATATTATATTATATATATATATATATCGGTTGTATTATGTATATAAAAATATGTTAAATTGTGTAGGCATATAAATAAATGACAACCTATATGTATATCTACAGATATGCACAATATGTTATGTACTAAATGGTAAATACAGTAGTGGCGGTTTAAGGAGGTATTGTTGATTGTTACAATCCGCAATTATTGTTCCTTCGATTGCCCAATTATATGCCTCAATTTGTATTAAGTACCTAGGTTTAAGTATAATTTTTTGTCGAGTGTTATAAATTATCATTGTTTCAAATCGGGTGATGTGTTCACAATATAGAATTATTTCAGTACTTATTTGGATCAGAGTTATTTCAAACAATAGCAATTGAACGAACCAAAATGAGAAATATAATATTACATTGTATGTTGTGACCTTATGAAGTTTTTACTCACTTGATCCATTATTTGATTTTTTCAATTAATAAATAAAACGGTATTTTATTTTTACTCACAGAGAATAAATATTATTGTTTAAATTATGTAAGTTAACAGCTATTTTTCTTAAATATAAAATAATAATAATGTCACGTTAAAAATAAAATATATATTACAGTTTTAACAATAGTCACGAAAGATGAAACACTAATCCCTATAAATATAATAATGCGTATAAAAAACGTAGGTATTTGGAATGAAAACAAAAAACTGTACCTTCTTGCTAATTTTACCCAACTCAAATCAATACTATAATATGTAAGTACTATTATTACATTTATACGTATAAATAACTTATTAAAAATTATAAGTACGATTTTGACGTTTGCGCACGAATACATGAAGCTTTATGTGAACAAGTGAACATTGTGATTGTAAATTGCTATTCGTCAATACTTATATTATGTATTACTATTTACTTATCATAATGTTTTTATTTGTTATTTCTATTTGTTAAAATAATAATACTCTTCAACTAAATTCGTGTTCAATTGAGTGAATTAACAACTTATTTTATTATTATGTACCTACCTATATATATATATATATTACAAAAAACTAATATACCCGATATTATATTATGTAAGCAAGTATCTTAATATATTTGTAACAATATCATATAACCAATGGCGCCGAGCTCTAAAAAAAGACTATTGTCAAATTTATTTTCAGGAGGTACCACCCACCAAAAATATTAAAACCAAGGTTATTATTATATTATTATAATACATGATCATACTATCTACGTTATATAAGCAGCCTTAAGGTCCTTATGACCATTAGGGGCTAAGCTCCTAGGACCACCCACCCCATTTAAGTTATTGTTTTAACAACACTTGTAAGGGGGGTTCGGCACCACTTTATATACCTATAGCAGTATTACACTGTGTGTTTTTGAGATTTCATTCATGCCCAAAGCCCATAATTCATAACTCATTACTAAACAAGACCTAAGAGATTAACTAATATTATTTTCACAATTCAGTGAAAATACTTAATACAGTGGCCCTCAGTGCTTACCTAATGTGTGAAACGAATTACTTATTAGTAATGACTTATTAATTATAAGTTATTACCTACTGTTATTACTTATTATACAATAATTACAAGTTTACAAACATTAATGACGAGGTTAAATATTAACTTAAACTTTCGACTTCAGTTTGTATTTAGATGTATGTATGCATGTATGTGTATAATATTATATATGTATGAATTTATGTATGTAGTATATATATATATCATATATGATATATGTATGCATGTATGTAGCATGTATATATAATATATGTATATGTACAATGAAACTCTCATATTACAACAACTTCCATTTAACGAAACATTTTTGAGCGTCATTTATATAATTCTATATTTAATGAATTTCTTTACTTTTCATTTTGTTTTGTTGCCCATGAGTCACGAGACTTCGTAATATGAAAGTTTCACCATATTTTTTTTTGGGCATGTACCAAAATAAAATACATAAATAAGCTTGATAACATCCGCCACCCAGTGATGACACTTATAAATTGAGGTTATACATTAATTTATATATATATTATATTATAAATTAAATATAATTTGTTATATGTATATATTTATATACATATATATTAATTAATTAATTTGTTTTTTTTTTATATTATAATATTAAGTTAGCATATCTTTACACCAGTTGTGTTTTAAACGCCTTGGAGGATTACCAGGAATAACATTTGCTAAAAGATCTTTTATTAAAGGATTGGAATGAGTTGCAAGCCGATTATGGAATCTTTTCCATTTTAATAAGTGACTGATTCTTCTTTTACAGTTTTGATTTTCAGGTCTGTGTGAAGGGTATGATTAGAAACATAAGATGTGGAATTCGTTAATTTTCTTAATGCAAAATTTTAAAAAGCTTGAATACGATTTGTATTTGATTTTTTTGCATTTCCCCAGAGTTGGAGACTATAGGTCTAAATGGGTTTGATGAGGGTTTTATACATTAGTAGTTTTATATTAAGGTTGGTGTGTTTGTTATTGACTAGTAAAGATTGAAGCATATGAAGTCGCAGATTCAGTTGAAGTCTTTTTACACGTGTATGTTGGTCTACGGTCCAGGGTAAGCCAAGATATTTTACTGTTGGAGAGACAGAGTCTGGAGTTGGACAGAGTTTGAGTGACTGGCGGGCATTGTCCTAGCTAGGGTAAAAGTGCGCTGCCAGTGGCGGCCATGACACCTGAGTATTACAAAGTTGCGATGATACTTATACTTGTATTATCCATGATAATTATTATGAAAATGTAAAGTACTGAGAAATTTTTGACCCTAAGTACCAAAAAGATACAAATTTCCTACACTAAATCATCCGAAAATACGATTATAAATAAAAAAGCAAAATCTTGATTTTTTGCTTCGCTTAGTCTCTAAAATGCAGCTCAACATTGTTGTACATAACTTTATTTCCAGACCATATTAATAACTAATACCTATGAAATTACAAATGAGTTCAGTTCAATTTTCTCTATTTGTTATTTAAATTATCTATACATTTTAATGAATTTTGACAATAAAATTTATTTTAATATACCTAAATTGTTACTGGGTGTCTAGGATGTGGGTAATTAAGTTTTAAATATTTGTTAGTTACTATTGAATCATTACTCTCATTAGTCTTAAATTATAGTTATTATAAAATACTACCTAGGTATTTAGATTAACATTATTATTGTTATTAGATATTTTTCTTTTTTATTAATTGTTTCTAAAGCAATAACCAATTATTTTATGATTAGGTAATAACTATTGGAAAAAAATAAAAATTATAATAAACTAATATAGGGTGTACAGTGCACATATATTGATATATGATATCCTGTTTACGGTAGAATAATATTTAAATATTATGCGTTGTGCTGGTCGGTATTGAAATATTTGAAATGGCTATCAGTCCATCATATAGAAGCTATATAATACTAACAATAATTAACAGGAAGCAGTGGAGTAGTAATGTTGGTTTGATTAACAACAATAGGTCAATAATTAGAAAAGTATATAAAAATAATAAAAATGGTTTATAAATTATATCGTGTTATTGTGTAGTACGATTATTTTAAATATTGTTAATACAATTAACTGTAAATTTACTGTACATAATCATAACTTACTTAAAAAAATAATATAAATAAAATTTTCAGCGATGCCCTAAATAATACTCTCATCTTTAAATTGTATAACAGGTAAATTTACTCTAGTTTTAGAAATTTCAGAGTAAAATGTATTATATGGACTTAAAATTGTCCATGTTATACCTACGTTTGTAAGACGGAAACAACAAATGCTCGTGTGGCATCTTCTTAAATAATAATTAGGTCTTTTTATATTTAATAATTTATCAAAATCTCAGAAGTGCTGGTGTCTTTTGAAATGCTTATGATATAATTAATTTCAAAGCTTAAGCATGTATATCATCCCATCCACAAGTAGGTACTTAAAAAAAATTATCCCACCATTAATTAATTTATCTATGTTATTCATCATAGATAAAACTAACTTTTGGCGCCTCTATAAATATTCATTATAATTATTTTATGTGCAAAAACGTGACTTTGGTCCATAAAGTATAGATTTAGTATTTAACTGTTCAAGTAGGTAGCTGATTTACAAACTTGTAGAAAAACACGTGTTTTAATTGTTATTTATTTTTAGTGATACTTTTCTATAGATTAAAAAAAAAAATTGCTATAATGTTATTTATTCTGTTTAGTATAATATTATGTACGACTGTATAGAAAGCTTATTATAATTCTATTCTATATTTCTATTTTCATATTATTTTCTTTTATCTTGCCTAGAAATCTGCTGTAACTTATCTAAATATTTTTTTAAATGTATATTTAATTAATATTATATATATATAAAACATAATATACATATGTTTCTACTATGTACAATATTGTAATAATTTTTTTTCACGATTTGCGAAAAATATTCAAGAATAGTTTTTGGAATTGTAGGTAATTTGTCGACAGTACTATTAATAATTAATGGCAGTACTTTAAGACATAAATAAATTCAAAGCAGTCACAAAACCTAAAATAATATCTCTGGCTTAAATAATTAATAATTAAATATCTAGTCACTAATTGTTGTGCTATTTCCTATCGATCGTCTACACTGTAGACTCTACAGTGACGATACGCGAAAAATTCATATATTGTGTTAAAACAAAATTCAAACATCAATGTACACATTTTATAAGATTTGGTTACGTGGGAAGTACTGTATCATATTTATTTTAATTTATCCATATTATAGTATAATATCTTTTATTTATATATTTATAAATTCTAAAATAATCTAATATTAAATATTTAAAATTTTTGAAATTTATAAATATTCTAAAGCTTAAGAGGACGTCGCACCCGCATATGTTTTCTCCGTCTTACACGCGTACGATATAGCAAATTGTACGCTCAGAAGAACACGTGTAGGTCTGTTAGTTTAAAAATTAGAGTGAATTTACCTCTTATAAAATCTATAGGTAAGATTATTATCTAGACACCTGCATAAGCTTTTTGTTATATTTTAATTTTAAAGCGAGTTATGACTATTTCAAGATGTACAAAAAATTTACAATGTTAAAATGTTCATTACTCACTTTAAAATAAAAATATAATAAAAAGTCCATGAGGTTGTCTAGATAACAATTTTACCATTGGATTTTATAGAGGTAAATTCACTTCAATTTTTAAACTAACGGAGCTACACGTGTTCTGCTGAGCTTACAATTTGATATGTCGTACGCGTGTAAGACGGAGACAACATATGCGGGTGAGACGTCCTCATATTGCGACCAATTTAGTAATTTGTTTTGGACTCGTTGAAACATTTGAATTTGTTAAAAAATGACATGAACATATACGATATAATACATATATATATATATGTATATATTTACTAATATACTCGTATCTCTAAAACAACATTTTCCAAATCGCATCAAAATCCTAGTCCTCATGAAAATGATTTTTTTTCAGACGCCTTCAGTGTATGAGCCTGCCGGTGAGTACTCGCTGAGAACGGGCGAGAATAAAACAACGTCTACTGAGTACTACTATTTTAGTGTTCAGTGTTGGGTCTACGACCGAATCTCACCACTGCTGATCCTGTATGGAAATGCTAAATGCCACCGAATCATTTGTCAGTCGTGTCGGTTGCCATCTTTGCGTTCGCGTTGGCCGCGTCGTTGCTGTTATCGGCACCGAGTGCGACGCGGGCCGGTTTCGCTTGCCTGAGCAGCCCCTGCGCGCACGGCGTGTGCGTTGACCAGCTAAACAGGCAAGTATAATATTTTTAAAAAAAAACTTAATAATATAATATACCAACCGTGAACTCGTAGTTAGTGTTTGTTGACGAATTTTCAATATTTTATTAAAACATAATAAAATATTATAATATTTTATAAATAATCTACATATTTTAAATTTTTGTCAAACATTTTTGTTATGTGGCCTTTAAATTATTAGCATACCATGCCCTTTTTACCAATCGACGCTTGTGTTTGCGCACACAAAATCTTGATATTAACTATAGGTAGAGACTACTTACCATTATTTTGTATACAATAATTCATAATTTACTTACAACACTATACCAGGGGTACAATACTATACATCAGGCCGATTTTTTCAGTTTTATTTTTTTACGACTATTTTTAAAAAGTCGGTGGTACTGAGAAATTTTGACTTTTGACCCCATAAATACAAATAAGATTCAATTTCCTATCAGAAATCACCACTAGGCGTCAGGCATTAATAATATAGACAATTTAAGCACTTTTTTTACTAACCCTTTGATAAGTATGGACGTATATATACGTTTTGTTGAAACGCTCCTCAGGGAGTAATATGGAGGTATATTTACGTTTTACACAAAAACCTCATTTTATTACATGCTTTTATTTAACTCACAATGTTTCATTAATTTCTGTTATTATTGGTTTACGCAAAAACCTTATTTTATCTATATTAAATTGACAATAATTTATGAATCGTATGCTGCTATCTACTGATATACATTTAACTAAATTATTATTTTGATATAGGTTTTTATAATTATTTTATAAGAGGTTATAAACGAAGTGTTCAAACCATGTGTTTTCGGAGTTGCCTATCTGACTTAAATAATACAAAATTACTTTGCTTGATAACCATATTAAGATTGTTTATGCAAAATTAAAATTATTATTTAAGTTATGAAATTGTACAAACATTCACGAAATTACATTCGTAGTACATGATTTCACGATTTAACAATTATTTGCATTTATTCAGCATTGATAAATTATTATAATGAGTCTAAGCGAAAAACAAATTATTGATTCGATTACAAACGACCAGTCATCCGATGAATATGAATCAAGTGATTTTTCGGATGGTTCAGATTCTGAAAGCAATTTCACTAACTCTCTTAGAGAAAATCTGTTGAGTAGTATTTCGAATAACACATTACACAGTAGTATCAGAAAATAATCGTAGTTTTGACATAGAAATATTACCAATTGTATGTGAAGATAATGTTATTGTACCTCCAGTTAGTTTACCACAAACGCTATCTCCGAGTACTATACCACAAAACAAAAAAGCGGGTAAGTCGTGTATGTCGCTCTGCTGTACAGTAGGTTACAAGTGGGTTACTGTAATGGATGGAATTAACTTTGAATCCAATGATATTATATCATTGTATACAAAAAACGATTCTGAGCGAAGACGGTTTATCTGTCTAGGATATATTATAGATTATTAAAAATTTTCCAATCTTAGATTTAAAAAGAAATTTTTTTATGAATTTTTAGTTTGAAATAATTTGCGAATTTTCATGATTTTTACATATGTTGTCAAAATTCAAACTTTGAATGCTTGTAAAAAAAAAGTTGTGACTACGCATTTCTTTTATTTTTCAATTTTTATTGTAAAAATATATTATGAGCATTGTATTAAATTTTCAAATCTTAGATATAAAAAGAAAATTTTTTATGAATTTCTAGCTTAAAATAATTTCTGTATTTTCGTGATTTTTACATAATATGTTGTCAAAACTCAAAC
Organism: Diuraphis noxia; assembly: GCF_037042655.1. Classification (NCBI taxonomy): domain Eukaryota; kingdom Metazoa; phylum Arthropoda; class Insecta; order Hemiptera; family Aphididae; genus Diuraphis; species Diuraphis noxia. The sequence goes on along the minus strand of NW_028301711.1, from coordinate 102,294,600 downwards.
TTTGAATGCTTAAAAAAAAAATTGTGACTATGTATTCCTTTTATTTTGCAACTGCTATTGTAAAAATATGTTAGGAACCTTGTATTAAATTTTCAAATCTTAGAATTAAAAAGAAAAACTTTTATGAATTTCTATCTAAGATAATTTGAACATTGCCGTAATTTTTACGTATTTAGTCAAAATTTGAACTTTAAATGCTTATAAAAAAAAATTGTGACTATTTATTTCTTTTATTTTTCAACTTCTATTGTAAAAATATGTTAGGAGCCTTGTATTATATTTTCAAATCTTAGAATTAAAAAGAAAAACTTTTATGAATTTCTATCTAAGATAATTTGAACATTGCCGTAATTTTTACGTATTTAGTCAAAATTTGAACTTTAAATGCTTATAAAAAAAAATCGTGCCTACGAATTTTTAATATTTTTTAACTTCTATTGTTACAATGTGTTAGAAGCCTTGTATTAAATTTTCAAGCTTTTCTACCGAACAAATAAATTTTTATCGATATTTATAGAAAAAAAACTAAAAAAGTTGAACAATTAAAATGTCAGTAAACAGCTCAAAACAAATCAAAATATTTTGAAAATTTTATCAAATATATAAAACGCCTATATAAACATTCAGTCAAAATTTCAAGTATCTGCGGTAATTTGTTTTAGAGTTACACCAAAATAAGGAAATCGCTAAAAGTGAAAATCCAATGTTGTAAAAATTTAAATTTAAAATGCTCATAAAAATTTAATTTGAATTTCAGGTGGAATTTTTATTTTGATAAAGATTGAAAAACATGTAAGGAATCTTGTATTACATTTTTAAATCTTAGATTTAAAAAGAAAATTTTTATGAATTTCTAGCTTAAAATAATTTGTGAATTTTCGTGATTTTTACGTATTTTGTCAAAATTCAAACTTTGAATGCTTATAAAAAAAAATTGTGACTATGAATTTCTTTTATTTTTCAACTGCTATTGTAACAATATGTTAAGAGCCTTGTATTAAATTTTCAAGCTTTTCTGCCTAACAAATAAATTTTTATCGATATTAATTAATAAAAAACTAATAATGATCGAAAATTTGAAATGCCTATGAATAGTTCAACTTAAGTCGAAATTTTTTGAAAATTGCATGGTGGATAGAATATACTTATATAAACATTAGGTGAAAATTTCATGTATCTATGGTCATTTGTTTTAAAGTTACATCAAAAACCAAAATCGATTTTGTCGGAAAATGAGTGTGCGTAAAATTTCCCGTTTTTCCCTTAATTTTTAGTTTGTTTTTCTCAATTATTTAAAAAAGTATTAATAATTTTACCAAAGTACCAACTAGATTCACTTTCTGATCGAACGAGATACTGAAGTCAAAAATCGAAGCATTTTTACTGCCCCAAAACGTGATGACAGACACAAAAAAAAAAAAAAAACACACATCATGGTAAAATCAATACATTCATCGCTCCGCTCAGAATCTAAAAGGTTCAGAGTGTTTTCAAACTTTTAAATAAATTACCGTTTCTCATACAGCCATGAGTAAAGAATACAAAGCATAAAAACAACACAATATATTAACGAGTATTAACTCTTAACTCTGGCTATAAACAATTAACAAATAACAAATAATTAAAATAATATTACCATGAACAGTATTCGGAGTTCCAAAATAAAAGAGAAATGCGTTTTAAAAATAATATTCTGAATATAACATATTTATATTTCTTTCAGATACTTAATTAATTTATAATAATCTAGGACTTCCGTTTTCGATCAGTAGCTTTAACACGGCTGACATATTGACAATTGACTGTTAACAATCATTTTAACAATATAGGAACTTAATGGGCCTAATGACCATTATATTCCCACAAAAAGGTTACTGGTGATGAATGTTCCAAAAAAATAAACCAAGGTAGTCGTTCTGTTGTATATTAGGTATCAAGGATAATATGCTGACTAATTGAATCAGGTCATCAAGACCTCTGTAGGTATACCCATTCTAGTTAGAATTTATACCAGATCTTTAAAATCGAAAACATCCCTCGACATGTTATGTAAGTCACTATGGATAAATAGATCAATGTTGTTTCTGTATGTATCATGTATGGGACCTCGTTTTGACCCGGATCCTATTTGCCCATACACTGATTTCGAGTGTATATCGTCAAATGGGACGATGTACCTAAATATGTAAATTGTAATGATTGTGTTGAGGTTGAATTCAATGATATGGCCATATAGGTATCATTCGAATATTGCTAATATATATTAGATTTAATTAATTTTTGTCAAGACAATATAACATGTTTAATGTAATAATTTATTATAATGTTACAAGAAATAGATACTTAACTGTCTTAACTTATACAATTCAATATCGACATTATATCGTATACATGTTGTTAATAGGTTCGTCGTATAAATAACTTGAAATTAAACTAAATATTTTCTTAATTATACTGTGAATAATATAGGTAATAGATTAATAACTAATAGATACTAGGTATAGATACGTAATGTTGAAAGTTTCAAGTTCCTTCTTATACGAATACTTTTTATTTTATTTCAAATGTTATTCTTTTGCAGAAATATAAAATTTCGTAAAAATGTAATTGTGAAATATCTAAAAAAAATTCTGCATATTTGTGTTTGATGCTTTAGAATTGTTTTAAGCCCCACTTAATACTTATGAAGATTTTGTACAAAAAAAGCAAACGGAGCCTTTACAAATTTACAATCTATACTACGATAACGATGCTTTATTATAAATTTATATTGCAATAAATAAATTCAGTGGTGTGTTCAACTTCAAGAGGAGCCCGGGAGGGTAGGAGGTTCAATTCGTTCAATGAATCGATAGATATATATTATGGATACATAATGGATACATACATAATTATGGTACTTCTCAATGTGAATATCCTTGGTGCATTATAGAGGTCAAAAGTAAACATTTTCCAACAGTTTTCAAAAAAATCGAGAAAAACAAAAGAAAAATGACAGAAAAACGGGAATTTTTACGCAAAACCAGTTTTCGACCAAATCGATATTTTTATATGTTTGTAATTCAAAAACTAATCACTGTAAATACTTGAAATTTTCACCAAATGTTTATTTTAGTGTTATCTATATACAGTTTAATTCTATAACAAGTTTTTCAAAATGTTTTGACTTTTTTTGAGTTATTTATGGACCACTGAAATTTTCAATGTTTTAGAATTTTTTTTAAGTAAAAAAAATGTTGGACAACCAAAAAAACATGAAAATTTAATACAAGGTTCCTTATGGGTTGTTCTAATAGTTCAAATTTTTACGAAATCTGTCGAAAACGCGAATATTTGCAAGTAATTTTGAAGTTGAAAAATCATAAAATTTTTTGGGTTTATAACTAAGGATTAAAAATACAACACTAAGTTTTCCTTCAAGTAGCTATAGAGAAAACTCGAAGCATAATTATAGGAAAAATTTTAAGTGCATTTGAATTTTAAATTTTTACGAAATAGCGTAACAATAACGATTTATTCTGAAACGATTTTAAATATTTGTTAGTATTCAAAAAGTATAAGTCGTAGATACTTAAAAATTTTATCAGTTATTTAGATTGACGTTTTATTTACATGATTTAATTTTGAAAATATTTTGACTTTTTTTGAGATATTTATAGACAACTGAAATTTTCAATTTTTCTGAAAATTTTCTTTTGAAGTGTCGATAAAATTTTTTTGGCCCAATCAAAATACTTGAAAATAACATATTTAAATATACAAAGTTCCTCATAAGTTATTCTTATAGTGATTAAAAAATTATAAAAATACATGTGCAAAATTTTTTTTTTTTAGCACTTTCAAATTCAAATATTGACTTCATACGTAAAAATTACTGCAAATTTCAAATTACCTTAGATAAAAATTCATAAAAGTTTTTCTTTTTAGATCAAAGATTTGAAAATTAAATACAAGGCTCCTAACACATTGTAACATTAGCAGTTGAAAAATATTAAAAATACATAGGCACGATTTTTTTTTTTTATAAGCATTTAAAATTCAAACTTTGACTAAATACGTAAAAATTACGGCAATGTTCAAATTATCTTAGATAGAAATTCATAAAAGTTTTTCTTTTTAAATCTAAGATTTGAAAATTTAATACAAGGCTCCTATCATATTTTTATAATAGCAGTTGAAAAATAAAAGAAATATATATGCATAATTTTTGTTTTAAAGCATTTAAAGTTTGAATTTCGACAAAATACTTAAAAATCACGAAAATTCGCAAATTATTTTAAACTAGAAATTCATAAAAATTTTCTTTTTAAATCTAAGATTTAAAAATGTAATACAAGATTCCTTACATGTTTTTTAATCTTTATCACAAATAAAAATTCCACCTGAAATTCAAATTAAATTTTTATGAGCATTTTAAATTTAAATTTTTACAACATTGGATTTTCACTTTTAGCGATTTCCTTATTTTGGTGTAACTCTAAAACAAATTACCGCAGATACTTGAAATTTTGACTGAATGTTTATATAGGCGTTTTATATATTTGATAAAATTTTCAAAATATTTTGATTTGTTTTGAGCTGTTTACTGACATTTTAATTGTTCAACTTTTTTAGTTTTTTTTCTATAAATATCGATAAAAATTTATTTGTTCGGTAGAAAAGCTTGAAAATTTAATACAAGGCTTCTAACACATTGTAACAATAGAAGTTAAAAAATATTAAAAATTCGTAGGCACGATTTTTTTTTATAAGCATTTAAAGTTCAAATTTTGACTAAATACGTAAAAATTACGGCAATGTTCAAATTATCTTAGATAGAAATTCATAAAAGTTTTTCTTTTTAATTCTAAGATTTGAAAATTTAATACAAGGCTACTAACATATTTTTACAATAGCAGTTGCAAAATAAAAGAAATACATAGTCACAATTTTTTTTTTACAAGCATTTAAATTTTAATTTAGACAACATACGTAAAAATCACGAAAATTCGCAAATTGTTTTAAGCTAGAAATTCATAAAAAATTTTCTTTTTAAATCTAAGATTTGAAAATTTTTAATAATCTATAATATACCCTAGACAGATAAACCATCTCCGTTCAGAATCGTTTTTCGTATACAATGATACCTATCATTACATTCAAAGTTAACTTACCCTAATCAGAGGTCCACCCCACCCCCTTATGTACAGCAGAGTACTAACCTAACCCACTTACCCGCTTTTTTTTTTATAATTGCATATACGAGTGCAGTCAGCGCTATTTGAGCCGATACACTTAAACGAAAACACGAATAGGAAACGATGATTTACCGTTTTCAGTTGAAGTGGTCCTTGATGAACTTATCAAAACCCTCACAAACTTGACTTGATTTTAACTGAATAAATGTATTATGTTACACATTGTTTAGGTAGCTACTTATAATTTTTAGATTTTAATTCATGATGTATGATATATTGAATTAAGATTTAGGAATAATAATTTTACTATTAAGTATCAAATTCTAACTTTTAAACTAAAAACTATAAGTGATTAAGCTTTGTACTTAAGTACTTAAGTACTTATTCGAAACCCCTCTTTAAAAATTTTTCCCCGTCTACTATACCTGATAATTTCCCAAAATACCTAAAGCACAAGTGGTTTCATGACTTGTTAAAATTATAAAAATTCATATTATCATAATTATAAGTAGCCATAGGAAGTGTTATCAGTGGGTGGCTTTTTCCACAGTAGATATGAATAAATATACAAATTCAAACTTTGTATTTAATTTCGTCGCTTCATTTATTGCTTTTCTTAGAATAATCTACGACAACTGCAGAAAAATATGCAAATGCAAAAAATTTCGAACTTTTTTCATAAAAGATTTATTATTTTTAAATGCTTAAATTTTGTATTTATTCATTAATTGAATTAAATTATAAATGGTAAGCATAATACTGATGATGATGAGACTTTAGGTAAATTCTTGATTGTAATTTTTATTGCATTACGGCAGACAATAAATGTCACTAATACTTTAGTTTCTACTTTTCTAGAAATATTTCCTTTCTCCATAAATACGTCATTTTACTTTACTGAAAATATCACATATTCACACAACATTATGTTCTTCGCTTGTCTTGACTTGTATAAACAATACGAAAACAATAAGTTTACTCTCATGCATCAAAGTAAAGTGTGGATGTAAGTAAGTATAGTTTTAAAAGGTTCGCTGTTGTTAAACGTATTAGTTTGGACTGTATAGTGACATTTTTTTTTTGGAACTGTGCTTACATAATATGACATATTCTAAAAATATTACATCAACATGGAGTGATGATCAAATAATTGAATAATATGACATTTTAAATTTTAATATTGTATAATATATTAATATTATTATGTTTATTGTAGCACATACACTTGTTATTGCGTTGATGGTTATACGGGTGTCCGGTGTCAGACCAACTGGGACGAATGCTGGTCTTCACCATGTCTCAATGGAGGACTGTGTATCGATGGTATAGCTGATTACAATTGTTCGTGTCCTGAAGGCTATGCTGGTAAATAATAATATTAATAATGACATAAGCATATTAATAATATTGTATGCACTGTACATGTCATAATTCAATACCACCGTACTCAGAGTCATATATAGCGTGAAATATAACACTTTTTAAATGTGAGATTCTCAAAAAGTTGTGGAGGATGGGTGGGTAGGTAATAGAATAGATATTGTATACTTTTTGAAGTGAAGTGAAGTCACTTCACAAAAAAGTTAAATTCGACGGCATTGTTATACGTTATGATAACATTACTTCAATATTATCATTACAAAATGTTGTCTGAAAATAAACATTTTAATATAAATAAATTAATTTATACCGTTGTCCATTATTATACGTAATTATACGTAATTTGTATTATCATCATACACTTTTTTAAATTTTGAATATTATTTGTTTTTCTATTTACATTTCAGGGCACGACTGTGAGCTCAACGTAAATGAATGCCTGTCAAATCCGTGCCAAAATAACGGAACTTGTATGGATTTCACCAATGGATTCACGTGTCAATGTCCTGCCGGCTACACTGGTCAGTTGACGACATTTTAATTTATGTTATACTTATCGAATTTCACATGTATTCCTCTGTTATGTTTTACTTCGAAGTATTTGTTGGAAATTGAAAATCCCGTGTAAACAGCTATAATTTTTTTACAATAGTTATGTTGAAGTATTTTTTAGTGTTTTTTTGGTATCCATTATGTATTAGTGTATGGCCAAGAGGTTTGTATGGAGCGATTCATTCAATCACTAGGTTAAATATATGACCTATCTTGAATATTTTTTCCCTGTAGTTAGTAAATTTATTTTGAGCAGATGTTATTATGCTACAAATATTTTTACTTTATATTATTTCATTTTATTGATTTTATTTAAAAATCGATAAGGATGTTACTACCTATTGTGTATATAATTATAAACTTTCAGTGAAAAAAATATTTACTTGAGTTTATAGCAATTAAATTGTATTGAAATAATATGAATAAAGATAAAATAATATAGAGTTGAAACATTTTTAATACAAATAAAATGCAATTTATAGAGTATAATTTCCAACCACGTGTTAACGTACCACCATAATGTACTTACTATAGGTATACTTTTATCAATAATTGTTATTTGTTATAACTTATTTATTATAAGTTAACACCATTTTAAATAATTTTAAAAACTTTTGAAAATACATATAGCACTGTAGTCTGTAGTAGTATATAATGCTGTAAGCATAGATTGTAAAAATTATGGATAAGTCAATAGTAAAGTTTTATTATACTCCCAAAAGTTTTATTCCAGTAAGTGCTTACTGCTTTTTAGTCTATAATATATAATATATATGTAAATGATAAGTGAAATGCAATAATAGGCATATGTTACCTATTTATAAGTATTAGGTAGCCATTAGGGTATCTACCTATAAATGAAATAGAACATGTCTCTTCTTTCTGATAGCGGCATCAAATGTTTAGGTGCAGTTTAACCGTTGGCTTATCCAATATTTATTATATGCATATGGTTGTGAGTTTTTTTCATCATAATTTTTTACCTGTATAGCTTATTATTATTATTTATATAATATATTGTAATGAACTTCATTATACACAAAACAGTAAATGCAAAAAGAAAATGTGAGTTTTATTTTCAGATACACTAATTATTTTATTTACAAATCATTTTACCTATATTGAGATTGTCTATCACTTTTACATTTTCAGGGACAAGTTGTGAAATCGACTTGGCTGTATGCAATTCAACTGGTGAAATACTATGCAAAAACGGTGGAGAGTGCATTGAAGGTCCTGGTGTATCTTTTTCGTGTAACTGCTCACCAGGTATTTCTAAATTGAAGATGATCGATTGACAATTACTAACTAAAATACATAATTCATTAATAAGTTGCCACCCGGTTTTCATAATTTGATCAATACGTGATACTTCCGCACATAGAGCATCCTCTTATTTAAAACAAATTAGTGCTTATCTAGTGTTCAACTCTTTCGTATAGGTATTAATCAAGTGAACTTAATAGCTTATGTTCGTTGACGGAAAACAGTTATAATAGCTTTCGGAAATTCGAATGATTTTTTACAAGATATTAACACGTTTTTTTTTAAATTCATACAGCAAATTTACATTTTTATACTAAACACTATGTGTCTATGTGTTTCGGTACTGCACATATAAATAAGGACTAAACGCTGATATACACAAAGGTATAGCATAAAAATTACGTTTCAGGATGGAATGGGTGGACTTGCGAGGACGAAATCGATCAGTGTGACTCTCGTCCATGCAAGAATGGCGGTGTGTGCATTAACAAGCAGACGGCGTATTCGTGTGCCTGTCTTTTTGGTAAGTGCTACCGTCTATACTAATATAATTATGCTTATTATTTAAATTATTGAATATACGAGATAATCTATGTAAAATCATGCGTATAACGACACATTATTCTTGTGCAGGTTATACAGGCCGCGACTGTGACGTGGCACTGCGTTTATGCGAAGAACACGAGTGCCAAAATCACGCGCTTTGCTTAATCGAGGACCAGACGTCGGTTTGTTACTGTGTCCCGGACTATCACGGGAAATTCTGCCAATATCAATACGACGAGTGCCAACTAGGAATAAGGTAAGAATATATGTAATATATGTATTATCCTGGTATATTCACGCTTTGTAGAACCGTAAGGATGTAATCAAAGAACATTGTTAATATTGCTATAGTTATATACCAGATTACCTATACCACATGGATTTACTATTTTACTATTGTAATCGATAATCTTCATTAATATAGGTACATTGATTATTATTTTTATGATCATTAGACGAGTTTAAAATAGTAATTAGTATATTATACGAGTGCAGTGAAGTATTAAAAAAAAATCCGACCTCTTGAAATTGGTTTTCGGTCACTGGCTTGTAACTACTTGTGTTACCGCTTCAGATCCACTGTTGCTCTTGAGTGACTAATCAATAAAGATTTACACGCACAACGATTAAATCGATTGCGATTTTAATATTATCAAACCACTATAATATTCAATTTATTATTAATAAACAGTCAGTGTAAGATGAGTATACGATTGGTGTAGGAACTAACGATTTAAGGTTTTTTTTTATGCCTTGTAAGAACTTACACTTCTCATCTTTATATTCTTGTAAGAATTAACGTACCTATATAATTTTTACCTGCTACTATTGTGTTGGAGAAGACAAATATTGGTTAAAATATAGAAATGTTATCGATATTTATAAATATTATTTTAAGTATTTGTTTTTTACTTTTATAAATCAACTCTATAAAATATAGAGTTAAGTTGTTTAGGAATTAAAAATTAGAAAATAAACTATAGGTATATATTGTTTAATCACAATATTTGAAAATAGTTTACGTAATATAGTACGACACTATTATTGGGTGAAGAGAGCTTAATTATTTATGTGGTTGAAGGTGTGACAACGGCGGGACGTGTGTAGATGGCGTAGATGGTTACACGTGCACGTGTCCAAAAGGCCTAACCGGTCAGTCATGCGAATGCGCATTTCTGGACGACCACATAGTCAACTGCACCGGAATAGTGGTGCCGTATTACACGACCAGCAGTGCTGAGGAAACAACCGCCTCTTCCGCCGTGACAGTCACCGCTCCGGCCACTCAGGTGGATGGTGAATATCCACAGTCGTTTGAGACCACGTTTGGGACGACGTCACCGTCAGATGGCATCAGTTACTTCAGTATATTCGTTGCTTCGACCACGCCTGCAGCCGACCACCGCCCAGCGGTCACGTCCACCGAACTGACACCCGAGTTGCAGCCGTATACCGCCTATACGGACGTAGACGTAGGCGGTGACGATGTATACGACACGACCGCGATTCAGTTGGCCGATACGACCTGGCCGGCCATCGGTCGGACGTCGTCAACCGACGGGATCATTGGCCCTGACACCGTGACCGCTGACGACGACGGAGCTACCAACCATTATGAACACGATGCACCCAATAACACGGCCAATCGGAGGTCGACCACAACAGCTACTGCGGCAGTGGCCGGTCGTCCGGCCACCAGCGTCTTGACAGACGCAACGACCGTCTCTGAGGATAAAACAACCACTACCACCACCACCACTACCTCCGCACAGGTCTCTAGATCGACTATTAATTATCGACAATCTGTTGCCACAGACCGAGACGTCGGTACGTCGTTTACCGCTTTCTACGACGAAATGTCCACAGACTTCGATTACAACTTCACCAGCTTCGCGGTACCAGTAACCGATCGTGGTCCGAGTGCCGTAGACCGGAGTTGTGCCAATGTTTTGTGTTTAAACGGTGGGCGGTGCGAAAAATCAAAAATGGGACCCAAGGTGAGAATTTTGTTTTTAAATTTTTTTTTTTAAATATGCGCATTGCCACATGAATGGAAATATCGGGAAAAAATATTGACCAAATTTCACATACAGTTATACAGAAAACAAAATTGTTTTAATTAAAATTAATTGAGAAACTCGTTTTTTACGCGTTCCGTATATTAATTTAACAAGATTTTTTTATATTAATTTTAATAGTTAATTGTGTTATGTAGAATATGACAACGATATATAAAAAAGTCCTCCGTAAGATTATTGTAGATAAAATTAATAATTTCCAGTCTTCATCCATGTTATTGATAAAAGTAACAAAATATGACATTATTTACGATTAAGGTCATATTATACATTTTTAATTTTCATATTTTATGATATCATTAAAAGAACTATAAGTAGAGAAAATTAACACGGCATAATTTTTTTGTTCTCCAAATTTGTTTTTTTCCCGTTATAACAATTGTGGCTTTTGATTGAGCTGTGAACTACGAGAATTATCCCAATTACCACCTGTTCGGCATATAATAAACTTAAACTATAGACCTTTACATTTATATTTGCCGGTATTCGTTTTCAGTGCAAATGTACATTTGGATGGAAAGGTGAAATATGTGGTGAGAAAATCGATATCAGGGTATCTGCGTTCACTGGACAATCGTTTCTAAGCCATAGACTTTCCAACCGTTCTGGAGCCGAGATATCAATGGAAATACGAACCCTGGCGCCAAATGGAATTTTGTTTTATGCACAAGTCACCACGCACATGTACATGTGTCTTTATTTACAGGTAAGTAATAACAGTTAATCAATAAATAACTATTGAAACTCGTAGTGCATATTGTTATGGAATATATTATATGAAAGTAAAAAACACTATTATTTCGTCTATCTCGTGGAGTTTGGTCGACGATTGGGGTGCCAACTTTAGAAGACTATTGCAAATTTCAGCGATGGACTAGTAACTTTAAGCAAATTAAGACGACATTTTTTATACCAATTTGAGTTGATTTGAGTGAGATGGGTGGGTTACCCGAAGTGGGTCCACCTTTGAATAGTATGGAAAGTAAGGAAGTAATTAATAGCAAATTCCGGGACTGGATTCGCAAATTCTAGCAAATTACTTTCAACATTTTGGCACACATTTTTAATAGACTGTGTGAAGTCGTTGGCTCAAGTTCATGGGCGTGCCATATCCTTACAATCAACAAATTATACAAGGTTATACATAATATTGGTTACAGGATGGTTTGTTGAAATTTCAATTCTCTTGTGGCGTGCAAACAATGTTATTCAGTGAAACAAGATATCGGGTGAATACTGGTCATCGCCTGTTGCTAACAGCCGCGTAAGTTAAAAATACCAAAACAAATAGAAATAACAACCACTAATAAGATAAGTTGTGTAGACTAATATAGTATTCTCGTTTATCAACTGTTTTTATAGATTGGAGCACGCCATGTCACATTCTATGTCCGATCACTGCAAGGCGTCACTTAGGGTCAACGAAACGCTGGCTATGAGCGGAGAACAGGCGGCGGACACGGCGCCGGAGAAGGCGAAAAAAGTGGCGCTGTTATATTTGGGAGGTTTGCCGGCCGGTCAAAACGCTACAGCCGAACTTCCGGTAGCAGTAGGAATTACTGGTTGCATATCGCGCCTACAAGTAAGTGTTGTGCAGATCTGCAATGTTTGACTTTCAAAAGTTAATGTTATAAGAATATGATTTACCTACAGATTGATGAGGTCATTCACAATGTTTACGAAAACGCCACCGATGGGTATGGTGTGATCGAATGTGCTTCGTTGACATGCTTGTCCAGCCCTTGTCAGAGCTATGCTACATGCGTAGAGTTCGGAGACTCGTGGAACTGTCTGTGTCCTTCAGGGTGCGTATATTATAATAAAGGTATAAAGTATGATGTCGACAAATTGTCGAAAACTACTGAAAATAGTAATAATAATTACCTATATATAACAATAAATTATATTTACCTTATACTTATCTGATGTTGCTATGATTTGGAATAATAATAGCGGAAAATAATATCTTTAAATATTTTGACATAACAAATAGAAAAAAATAATTAACTTTTGTTTATTTTTGAAATTTTGAAACGGCCTTTAAAATATTGGTCAAATTTCCAGTACATAATATACTTATAGCAAAATGAACCTATAATTTATTTATTTAAGCCTAAAAATTTGATATACATCCTGGGGGCTACGTCCATCACGGACCACCTACTTAATACCATTTAGGTATTGCGTTAAGAAAATATTGGTATACATCGAGATCAGCTCCAATGTTGAAAATAATAATAATAACTATACACTTTTAATATTAAACTTAACACGATGAAGATCAAGAACACAAGAATTGTTTTTAATAATTCAATAACAGTTAAATACAATACAAATTAGTTATATTTTTTAGTCATACCAAACGTCTACGATTAAAATAGTTTATTCAGCGAATGTTTTTATTATTGATATATTACGTCAGTAATGTACTAATGGTTATAACTTAAAACCAACATTACATATTTGTAATAACGCTGTTTTCATATTGCGGCATTTTAACTAAGTACCTATGTCGTTAACATTAGTTATACCCATGTACAGATTCTTATGTAACATACTACATCTAACTATATACAGTTGTCGATTAATGACAATTGCTTATACATTCATTGGTTTGAAGGTTTGTCGGGAAGAACTGCGAGCGATCAGTGTGCGAAAACAACCCATGCAAATTTGGCGCCACGTGTGTAATTTACCCTGGAAGTGGATTCATTTGTTTGTGCCCACTCGGAAAACATGGAATGTATTGTGAGCATGGTAAGTAGAATATAAGCTTTTTAATTTGATATTAAAAATATACATTTAATATTTATATATTTGCATAGTATGTCTATCATTTATTTTTAGTAATAGTACCACAATTACATTTATGAAAAAAGTTCTAAGTTTTTAATCACAATCTGTCGAACATAATAATAATCCTATAACTCTACTTTCGTATATAGACCTTGAGATTGGAGAACCGTTTTTCCCGGGCAGTGTCAGTGGTCTTTCGTCGTTCGCCGCATACTCTATACCAGCTGAGATCCATCAAAGTTTCGAGCTATCGATGCATTTCGTACCAAATTTTATGGACCAAATCGCTCTGATGATGTACATTGGTCACGATGCGTCCACCGATCACGTAGCTCTGAGTTTTATCAAGGGATATATCGTGCTGACATGGAATCTCGGGGCCGGCGCCAGAAGGATTTTTACACCGAAGCCGATAAACTTTCAACCAAAAAGGGCGCACATCGTGAAATTGGGCCGAGACGGAAAAACCGCGTGGCTCATGGTGGATAACTTCCCTAACGTCACCGGTCAATCGGTCGGTCGCCTCTCTCAGCTTAATACCAAACCAGTTTTATACTTAGGTAACCTTTGGCATATTACCAATATATACATATAGTCTTAGTCTACCAATACTATCATATCATAATTTTGCCAAAAAATTGTCTAAAAGTTTGAAAATGTATGAGTTTACACATATAATAACTATACAAGTATAATATATAAAAGTATATATACAGTTTTTAAATAAATAATATTTAGTTTTTATATATAAAAAAATATTTCCAGAAAGAAATTCACATTACTTTTTTATAAAAGTTTGAAGCTTAAATTTATTTGATATTAAAAACTTATGCCAAGTCAAATAGCTTGAAAATGTAATACAAAATTTCATATATGTTGTTCTTATAATTCCAATAAAAATATCAAAAATACATCAATTGTGAAAATTTAAATGGAATTATGAAATTGAAAAATTCATAAAATTGTTATGATTTATGTCTATTAAGTTAAGAAAACCTAACATAAGGTTTTCCATAACGTTTTCTTCAAACCACTGTAAAAAAAAAGAAACTCCAGTGTCAATATAGAAAATCTTTTGTGAGCGTATAAAATGTACGAGTATATCTAAATATTGTGCACGTATAAAATATATTATTATTTAAATATATCCTAGACTGACAAATCATCTTTGTTCAGAATCGTTTTTCGTATACAATGATACCTGTCATTGCATTTAAATTTAACATAAACATTATTAAACTGATTTACTCTACATCTCTACTGTATAGCAGAGCGATACTCACTTGCCCAATTTTTTTTTGCATTTTAAATTTTGAAGTATAAACTTTGACAAAATTCGTCAAAAATTACAAAAGTTGTTTAATCGTTGAACATTTAAAAGATATTCAATTTTTTTTTATCTCAGGAATGAAAGTTATCAACAATCTTAAATAAGAATAATGATCTGAGCGCATGGCAGTACGCCAGGCCAAGTTCCAGCAATGCCAGTGTATCTTTACATGAACCAATTCACCCAGTTTTTCTAACATATATATCTCTGTTTCCTCTTAAGATAAACTTTTGAAATTTAAAACACAGATTAATCTCGAGTAGTTTAGGACGCTGTAAGAAAACGAGCCTTTAATATTGTGCCATTTCAAAATGAGAGGATTTCAAAATTTTCAAAATTGTTGCTGACTGACTCACTCACTGATCATCAAAATTATAAGACATTTCCC
The DNA here is from genome assembly GCF_037042655.1 of Diuraphis noxia. NCBI lineage: Eukaryota > Metazoa > Arthropoda > Insecta > Hemiptera > Aphididae > Diuraphis > Diuraphis noxia. The sequence continues at coordinate 102,279,087 of NW_028301711.1, read as the reverse complement.
ACGTATAGGTAAAACGTGAAATTTGGCACAAAGGTAGGTCTAACCTAAGGACAGTGTAACTAAAGGGAAAAACCTAAAAATTGATATTTTTTTCAAAATTTATACCGCTTCAGTGAATGTATTTCTAAACGTATGAAGTGGCGCGCTTAGCATGCATAAACGTTTACTTTCAAACAGCATTACAATATGGTAATAAGGAATTGTTTATAGTTGACTTATATATAATATATTATATTTATAAAACATAATAATGTTTTCGTACATTTATTTTATTCAAATACAAAATATAATATAATTATACAAATATAGAATATTTTAATAATATTCGTCGGTTTGCGAACGATAATTTGACGTGATGACGTCATAAAAAACTCTTATGAATTGAATGGAATTATTACTTACCGAAATAGCCACGGGTATCGTAATCGCGACGCATCGTGTTGATGTGGTTTGTGGTGACAAGAGAGGAAAGGTCGTACGCACGCGCATGAACATGACATAATAAGATTAAGTTATCGCCGCTCGCGCTGCCGTTTACGAACATAACCAAACGCACGGCACTGTGTTCTGTTCCCTGTGTTCAAAATGGGAAAATTGCACTCTCAAGCCCTCAAAAATAAATGATATCCTCAACAAAAACATAACCGTGAAAAAATGCCAAGTTCCAAACTCCCTACCAAAAAAGTCGGCCTATCAAAGTAGTGAAATCTACATTGTGGCCAAGTTTGCTATTTTTTAATTCATAACCTCAATGCACTCCTACATTAAAGAGCAACGCTCCTCTTTTATTTTTATTGTTTAACACTTGGCCAGTTTCTGAATGAGGCATAAAACATCATTATCGAATGTACACACTTATGACTTATGTGGGTTGGTGGGGAGAAGAGAACTCAGGAAAAAGAAAAACGTAAAGATTTCTTCTCAAAAAAAGACAGTGAATCATAGTAATGGTATATATAAGTACATTGCGGGCAAGTCTAGTTTATGCCTCATTCAGAAACTGGCATAAAACATCATTATCGAATGTACTCGCACTTATGACTTACTTGGGTGATAGGGAGATAAGAACTTAAAAAAAAGTTAAAGGTTTAGATTTTTTCTCAAAAAAGACAGCCAATCATAGTAGTAGTATCTACATTGCGGCCAAGTCTAGTTTATGCCTCATAGATCATAGATCTGGTATCTAAATATCTAATAATACAATGTCGTGGCCTAGTTGCATCTCCCGATTTACATATCTTATATTATTTATTATTTTTCCACCATTAATGATAAATGATTATATTAGTATAATTTATTTTCAAATTCCTGGATTTACAATCATACCTAGTTATTACCTATAGGTATTTGTTCAGAAATGCAGAATTATTTTACTTTCAAAACTTATTTCTATAATATAATAACACTTTGCATTTATAAAGAGTGTATTTTCTTACTCTCTAACCCAAATGTCCCTAACCCAAAAATGTATTAATTTTCTCAATTTATTCCAACTATAAATAAAAAATTTTTTGATAATTTTTTTCAAATATTTAGTCTCCATATTTCATAGTGTGTGAAAAACATGTTTATTGTTTATTGTATCTATTTGTCATCCTAGGCGGCCACGAGTCTCCTGGAATGGCTGATTTGCCTCACGACTTGCCTCTGCACACTGGATTCGTCGGCTGTATGAGCGAAGTGAAGTTGAAGGCTGGCCACGTAACTGTCCCCTTGAGTTTGTCGCGTGCATATTCTACAGTAAACTCCGGCAGGTCCGTGTCTCAATGTTCGACTAACGAATGTTATCGAAACAACATATGTCAACATAATGGCGCATGTATTCAACATGGTTCTTCATTAGCGTGAGTTTTTCCATACCTCATACATACGTACATACATTTTAGTGTAGTATTATTGTTGTTGTAATGTCGCTCATCGTTCAACACCTATCAATAAAATGTTAAATCTGTCCTGAATTTAGAAAAAAAAGATAACAGTGTGATGTTTTATAAAACTGAAACAAGTTTGTAAAAAAAAATTATAAAAATCAAAGTTACGAACGTTTAGTGATTAGTTAAAAAAATTAACTTATATATTTTTTTAAATAGTCACTCATTTTATATTCTAATTTATTATTTTTAAATAATCACCTGATGCCTATAGGTCACATAGTATAGAAATTGTGCCTCTAAAACATTTTTTTAAGCTTTCATTGTTCTTATTGGAATTTGGTACAATGGTATTGACCGTTTTTTAAGGTGTTCAATATTGAATATAGGGAATTTTCTAAGTGCATGCATGTCAACATGTCGTGCGTGTAGCAAGAGATCATTATATTTTTATAGTTTTTTTTTTTCTAAGTGTCAATATTTTGGAGATTTATTAACTAACCTATTTATTTGATAGAATGTCTAAAGAAATATTTGAATTCATCATGAGGTTTACCTACTTATAAACGATTTCTTTACATTTTAAATTAAATATGTTAGGGTGAATATTGTAAAATTATTAAAACTTTAAAAATCTTAATATTCAAAATTCAAAATTAAATTAGGTTTTAGAGTTCAATCTCAAAAAAGTGGAAAATTAATTCGTACGTTTACTTTGTGAGTCATGAAAAATTCATATATTATTTCAGAAATTGGGTTGAGAAAAAAGGTTGGAGACATAATCATAGATCAATGAGAGACTATTAAAGTGACAGTTAAATTGATTCATTTTTTCCATAATTAAACACTTAAGTACAAAATAGTTTGAAAATTATCTAATATATAGAAAATACTATTATAAACAGGTGAAAATTACAAGTATCTATAGTATCCCCTACGTCATCCATAACCGTATATTAACTTAAGAATATAAACAAATTATACAAAATAAGATGAACCTGCAGCGGCTATCACAATGTTGTTTAGCAGTTAGTAGTATTAAAGTATGTTATTGACTATTGTATTCATTGTGTCCTAAAAACGATTTTGAATGGAAACGTGGTGTCATCCTAGCATAGGTACGTCATGTATAAATAAAATATATCAAATTTAATAATTAAAAATTACTGAATATCAAATACTGTAACAATTTTAAATTCAATCGCTTATAAAAAATTAGATGGTTAGTAAATAGAAATAAATGGAAGTGCTAATATACTTTTTTTTTTGTGCAAATTGTCTACGGCTATTAGTTTTTGAGTTAAGCTAAAAAAATAATGTCAATAAGTTATAGACAATAACATTGGTTTTGCTTAAAAATCTCTATATTTCATTAATTTTTTTTCTTCTGATGCTTAAAAAAAATAGAATTTGATTTTAAAAAGTTTTTTTTAAATATTTTAGAAAGCAATTAAATCATTTATTATGCTGGCATCCCTAGTCCCTCCATTGTTGTGCAAATAGACCACGACAGTACTGATTGACTATTGCGCCCTAATATCGAGACTGATTATATTCGGCCCCGATTTTGCAGGTGCGTGTGCGACGATGGGTGGTATGGCCCGGTATGCTCTCACCGTTACAACGCTTGTGACGCGAACCGACACAACTGCTCGGAAGGGTCGACGTGCGTACCGGTGGGTACGGGATACGAGTGCGACTGTCCGTCGGGTAGGACCGGCAAACACTGTGGCCGGGAAGAGCGGCTGTCCGACGTCCGGTTTCTGGGCAAGCGGTCTTTCCTGTCCGTGTCCACGGCTGCGGAGCTCAACATGCAGCAGTTCAGCGTCGAGCTAGAGATCAAACCGTCCAGCGAACACGGTATTGTGTTTTTCGTCAGACATGACGCAGCGCGCAAGAAGTTCATGTGCCTGTCACTGTACGGTGGAGTGCTGGAATTAAGGATTTCTGTCCGAGGTAATGATCCATAATAATATTGTTATATATGTTATACTCATTTTAAATGTCATGTATTATTATTTTATCATTATACACTTTTATTAAAAAAATGAAGGTAGGTAACATATACATAGGTACTAAACAATTCTGTTATAAATCATATTGATGAAACATCTAAGTTTATTAAGTAAACTTGGACATCGTTCAATATTTTTGAATCAAACGTCATACAGCTGACTGTTGCGATTCGTTTTGTTCAAAACTTAACTCACACTCAGGCCCGGATTAGGATCTACAGTGCCCATAGGCTGTAAAAAATTTTGCTCCCCTATTTAAAAAAAATATTGTACACATTTCTCTACTTGATACTTGATTAAATAATAAAATATTATTTTAGGTTTATTAGCCACAATATGTACATGTATATAATATGTGAAAACAAGTAAAAACATAAAATTAAAATTAAATAAAATATATTTTATATTTATAAAAATATAAAATAATCATACATATTATAAAAAATAACGAACCATTAATTTATACTTTTCTTTTTTTTAATTATTGATTACATAGATAATAAATATTAATAATATTAATATTATAACAATATTATCTATGATTGATTATTACGATTTTAAATTTCCGATATATTTAAATAAAAATTTAAAATAACATTAGGATAGTATGCGGTGCCCGTGCCCCTAAATCCGTGGTTGTGTAGACTGAAGCCTACACTGCTAAACTGCTTACGCCTTAATCCGGGCCTGCTCACACAGTTTAATAAATCACATCATGATAGGTTTTTGTTTTTATATGTACCTATTAAATTTAAAAAATAAATGCAAACTGATCAAAATAATGTATTTATAATAATATACATTTTTTACGATTATGTAGGTAGGTACCTAAAATATATAGATATTTAAATAAAAATTAATAGGTTCACTTAAATTAAACTGGCATCATATCACTATTTAAAAATAATTTTATATAATTAATCAGTATTTGAGTTATCGTGTTTTTTATTTTTCCATAATATGTAGAATGTAATAATATGGAATCGATATCTGGCGAGATCGACATAAGTACAAATGATGGAATTGATAATAAAACTATTTATTCTATAAAACCCGTACATAACAACCAAATGCCTTTGCTTTAAATTTTTATGTGTTTAGGTGTGTAATTTTCAAGTCACATAATGATCATTAGTTAATAGTTGGACTGCAGGAGGTATTACTGAGTCTCAATTTAAGATCAACTTAAGTACGAACATATTTTTTGTTTCATTTGTTATCCACTTGAATTATGCGAAACAGTGTGTTTGAAGTTGTTTTATATCAATAAAGCCATATGTAAGACGGTTATATTCAGACAGGTAATTTAAGTCCTGTTTATGCCTTAATAAAAAAAGAGTTTATATTGACAACATTTAATCCTAAACTTATCTGCGTGAATACTTTATAATAATAATTGTTTGGTAATAAATAATTTTATAAAGTATTAGGTAGAACGTAGGTAAGTTTTATGGATAAAATCTTTCAATCTAACATATATTTGATAAACAAGGGTATTCCTTAAATTCTACATGATAATAATAATAATTAGTTTATATTTCTAGTTATAATACACTTTTTATTTTTTTATCTTATATTTAAATTAATATTATTAATAATTTATTAATATCTAGAATCAGTAATACAAAACTTTAATATATGTAGAATAGTTAATACAAACTAAAATTGAATATTGTGAAAACAGTTTATTTGTTTTGAATAGTGCACTTGTATAGGAACTTATAAATTCATTTTATATTTTAGCATATTATACAGAACTTATTTTATGAAATATTTAAAAAAAAATTAAAATCATTTTGTAACATGTCCTGTCTTTAAAATTTTTTCCAAACTCAAAGAATATTTTTGCTTGGAAAATTGTATTAGAGAAACGATGACATTAAAGTTTGAAAATCTAATGCAATATTCTTATAAGGTGTTTTTACTGGAATTAAAATTAAATCAGTGTATCTACCTACATGAGCTTTTATTGTTCCTGCAAAAATATTAATCATTAAAATTTAAAATATTCTACGTTTACTTAATTTATCAATTTTTGTATGCAATGAAATTTTCAAAACATTTTAACTTATTAAAAGCTATTTTTTATAGACCTTTGATATATTTTTTTCTATAAAATATGATACTTGAATGTTGGGAAATTTTTTATAAGTGTTTCTTAAAATTAGAAAAATATTTAAAACAAACTACAAAACTACAATAATCAATAATGTCATAAAGTATAAATTCAACAAGTAGGTATAGTTACCTAATTTTCAAAACTTATATTGTATAAAAAAAAACATTTGACAAAGTTTTTTAACGCATTAATCATGGTTAACTAATTATTATTAAATAGTTTCTGTTAAATTTTTACAAAGCTTATTCAAACAAATGAATTATTTATTTATTAGATTCTGAACGGAATGATGATTGTATTAGTTTTACCTTTTACAATGATGAGTGGTTTTTTTTTTACTGGCGTCACTTTAATTAGAAATAAGTTGGTGGTTTCTTGTAACTAATTAGATTTAGTATTTAATTTGTAGAGTCAAAAGAAAAGAATACTCAGTACTAAATATTAAACTCTTAGAAAAAATCGATTATTTCGCAAAATAAATTTTTCATTGGACCAACGAAAAAGTGATAGTTATCCATAGAGGCAACTATATAGACTACAAATGAAAAAAAAATACTTAGGTTCAAATTATATATTCAATTTTAAATGTATACAATTGTTGGTGTTAGTTTATGCCAAAACTTTTACATTAGTTGTGTTATAATAAGTAAACATTTTAAAACTTTCAATTATGTAAGCAATTAAAAATTATTAAATTTTGTACGTATTTTGAATTGATTCATAAATGATTAAAAAAACAATGTTGGTAGTTACAAAAATCATACTAAACAGATTTACTTTAATAAACTTCTGTTTTACATACTACCAATGATATTATCTTTGTTTTCTTAATTTTTCTAAACATGATGTTCTTATTCTGAAAAAAAAAATATTAAAGCTATTAGGTAGGTTATACTAGATATATTGCAAAATAAAATTGATTAATTGATATATTAAAATGAACATATTTAATTATTTTAATTATATTCAAGATTAAGAATCTCGATTAAATAACTAAATTTTAATTAACTAATAATCAATAATTGCCACTATAATTATTATTTCATCAATAATCTTATCATTTAAATTTACAGAATTCTATATAAATTGCAATAATGGAAGGAGTATTAACTTATTATATAGGTAATTTATTACTTGCAGAAAGCTTAAAATTATTAACATCTACAATTTACTATAAACTAAATAAATAACATATTCTAGTTTATTCTTTAAATATTATGTGTAATAATCAATAGGTTATGGTCCATGGGAATATTAACGCCTAACATGACAGAATATTACAAATGACAAAAACAATGAATGACATCATATTATAAAATAGGATTGAACTTAGAGTAAGTCAGACTAACTTTGGTTCTGTTAATATTTTCAAATTGAAACAATTAAAAAAAAATTTTAAAACCATTGTTATGGTTTATTATATTTAGTACAAACATTTTAAGAACTAAGAAACTATTCGTTAAAATTTTGAATTAGATACATGAACATTTTAAAACAATCATCCACTAATAATTTACCTACTGTAAAAAAGGAAAGGGGGTTTTCATTTGAAAAACAGAAGTTTATATTCTCACAAGACACTCCTTAAGTAGTACAACAATTAAAAATTTGAAATATAATTCAAATTAAACAGAATTTGAATAAATTCACGATTAAAGGAAAAATGTGGGACATGTTTAGTGAATCACCATGTATATAACATACCTTTGAAAGTTTATAGGAAGAAGTAGATTTTACATTTTTAATATCTCGTTAAGTATATTTTTATCAAATTTAAAGTAATAATCTGGCGGACGGACGACATTGTATTATTAAAATAATCTTTTATTTTATACAAATTTAATGCTATTTTTGTTAATCTTCACTATACAGTCTATGTTATATCACCTGTTTTTCAAAATTTTTTTACGACCTTTTGTATTCACCCAAATGTATTGTATAGATGTGTTTGAAATGTAATATAATGTGTACTTAACGATAAAAATATAAAAAGTATGATTCGTTCAAAACATATGACTTTAGATGATATTTAGCGGAATTATCACCATTTTTTACCATATTTTTTCCCAAATTTTTTTTCTATTTATTGTATTCACCCAAATGTATTGTAAATAAGTGTTTTAGATGTAAAATAATGTGAACTTAACGTTAAAAATATAAAAAGTATGATTAGTTTAATACAAATGACTTAAGATGATATTTAGCGGATTTATCACCTGTTTTTCATAATTTTTTTACGACCTTTTATATTCACCCAAATGTTTTGTAAAGACGTGTTTTAGATGTAAAATTATGGGAACTTAGCCATAAAAATATAAAAAGTATGATTACTTTAATAGAAATGATTTAAGACGATATTTAGCGGATTCATCACCTGTTTTTCAAAATTTTTTTTCTATTTATTTTATTCACCCAAATGTATTGTAATGACGTGTTTTAGATGTAAAATAATGTGAACTTAACGTTAAAAATATAAAAAGTATGATTAGTTTAATAGAAATGACTTAAGACGATATTTAGCGGATTCATCACCTGTTTTTCAAAATTTTTTTACGACCTTTTATATTCACCCAAATGTATTGTAAAGACGTGTTTTAGATGTAAAATTATGTGAACTTAACGATAAAAATATAAAAAGTATGATTAGTTCAATACAAATGACTTTATACGATATTTAGCGGAATTATCACCATTTTTTACCAAATTTTTTTTCTATTTTTTGTATTCACCCAAATGTATTGTAAATACGTGTTTTAGATGTAAAATAATGTGAACTTAACGTTAAAAATATAAAAAGTATGATTAGTTTAATAGAAATGACTTAAGACGATATTTAGCGGATTCATCCCCTGTTTTTACAAATTTTTTTACGACCTTTTATATTCACCCAAATCTATTGTAAAGACGTGTTTTAGATGTAAAATTATGTGAACTTAGCCATAAAAATATAAAAAGTATGATTACTTTAATAGAAATGATTTAAGACGATATTTAGCGGATTCATCACCTGTTTTTCAAAATTTTTTTACGACCTTTTATATTCACCCAAATGTATTTTAAAGACGTGTTTTAAATCTAAAATAATGTGAACTTAACGTTAAAAATATAAAAAGTATGATTAGTTTAATACAAATGACTTTAGATGATATTTAGTGGAATTATCACAATTTTTTACCAAATTTTTTTTCTATTTTTTGTATTCTGCCAAATGTATTGTAAAGACGTGTTTTAGGTGAAAATTAATGTGAACTTAACGTTAAAAATATAAAAAGTATGATTAGTTTAATAGAAATGAACGGCATCAATAGAGATTGTCATCTATCAATAATAATCTATTATTTGACACTTTAATCAGAGTCCAAGGTGAGAGTTAGGGGGTTGCAGTCTTGGACCCTTGTCCCCCACATAATTAGATCTTTTATATATTACCGTAATAGGTACAGTCTTATAAAATATATTTATTTTAAACAACATTAAATAATAATGCTACTAATACATTTATGGTATAATTTATTTAGAATCTTAAATTATAAAAAATTACCGAATTTATAATTTAAGATAAGGGGCCCACCAAAAAATTAGCACCCTTCCAAGGTTTAAAAATACTTAATTTGGGCTATGATTATAATACTATTTAATATCATACCAAACATTCAAGAGTTAATTGAATAATAATTATAGTCATTTAAGACTGAAAATTTATGTTTGCATCAAATTTATAGGATTGTAATTTTTTTTAAATTGTTGATAAAAATTTAAGGATTTATCCAAAAACTTGAAAATTAAATACAAAATCTCTCATAAAACCTTCTTTCAAAAATATTCATTAAAATTCAAAAATTACCTTATAGATAAAATGTGCAAGTAATAGGCTTATAAGTTATGGGTGCTATGATGATTTGAAAATTTTGATAATTAATATTAATCTATCAACATTAATAATTGGCCCAAGTATAATAACTACTAGTTCCAATATGCATCTATTTCATATGTTTTTAAAACGATTTTCATGGACTAATACGTATCTTTAGTGTAAACATTTTAATAACTAAGAAACTACAAATATGAATTTTAATTTTTAACTAGGTAAACAGTAAACAGTAGAAAGGAAGATACTCAAAAAGTCGTATCGCCAAAAGACACTTCTTAAGTTGTACATAACAATTTAAGAATTAAAAAAAATTTTTATCGAGTATTTTTTAAATTTCCAAAAATTACAATTTGTATAAATTCATTATTGAAGGAAAAAATAGAGCTGAGCATGCTTTTGAATCACTCTATGAAAAAAAAATAGTATTTTTACTTACGCTTCTAAATTGTTTTTATGGAGCTGAAGTAATTCTGCATGCAATTTAACATATGTTGCTTCAAGTTTTCTTTTTTCTTTTTCAGTTTGAATTTCTTTTTCTTTTCGTTTCAATCTACATAGTCGAGCCGCCTCGTTATTCTTCTGACGCTTTATGTAATAATTGGCATCACGACCGGTAGAACTCATGTTGAATCACAAGAAGTTGCAAAACAAAATTTATTCGATTTTTAAAAAACTGTGGTTAAACGTTTAACTTTAAAAAAATAAAAATGCTCGTTTTTTCAACGATGTAAGCTTATAATCACAGAAAGGTCTATCCTTGTTAAATTTAAATTGTGAAATGAATGTATTTCACAGCGTTCAAATAATTTAAGCATCATCAGTATTTCTCTAATGTCCCTAAATTGAATAGATTTCCTGTTAATTCTTCAGTCCCATTAATGGAAACATAATATAATACACTGACATTATAATTTTCTGTAAATTACAAGATGTTATAAAAACTCATTTAAAAACTATTAATGCTTCTATGTATACAGTTGGTTAAGTGTATAGGTACCTAAATATTTTTAATATAGAACATGGGTAGGTACATAATATGCTAGTATATACCTATCTAGTATCTATATAAAAATATGCCAAGCTGCTGACCATTGTTGCAATGAATAATAAATTAATTTATATGTAATGTATGTGTGTATTCAGTGGTGAAACGACCATGGTATTTGAGAAGCGATTGCTTCTCGATTTTTTAAGGTTTGGGAATGGGTGGGTGCCGTGGGTCGTGGTTGAAAATATGAAAGTGAATAACCGTAACAAAGTACCTATTAGTATTGCAGGTATTTATGACAATTTATAGATATATTATAAGGTATAGGTAGTATGGGTAATAGCACTTAGTATGGGTGGATGGGTGTGTAAATTTTAAGTTTGCTTATGGGTTACTTTAGGTTCGTTTCGCCACTGTGTGTATTAATACCCCCTCTATCACCTATGTTATGGTTCTTTTTTAAAATATTGTTTAAGAGGTATTATGGTATAATAGTCATGGGCATACTAATAATGGTGGGGTTGGTGAGTAAGATATGGTGTTGTTAATGGTGGTTGTGGTAAACGGTTCAAGATCTAGATTCCTAAAGTACCGAAATTGTTAGCGTTTCTCTGGACGACAAATTTTAGATCATATAGATATAATCTGTTTATGAAATAAACATACATTATACTTTTTATAAGTATTTCATGACAAATGAGTTGAAAAAAATCTCCAATGGTAGGGGAAAGGTGGGTAAAATGGGGTAGTCGGGTAAAACAGGCCACAGGGTATAGGTGTTATTGGTCACACTGAGAATCGATTGATGATAACTAAATCGTAAATTATCAATACAATGATTATCAAAACATCTGATGTTTAAATATTTGTTCTAAATCAAATATTCTTATAACAAAAAAAAAAATTAAACTTTTAGCGTGTAGTGTAGAAACTATTTCACTGTCAGTGATTCACGTTTTTATGGTCTCCATTCGGATATTAGTAACAGTTAATCATTATTATTAATTTAGTACTTTATAAGCTTTGTTTTTAAAAAACTCCAAGTTAAATCGTCAAATCTAAATTTTCATAGAAAATATTTTGTGTGACTTGTTAGTTTTGTTTAAAATGGGGTACCCCATTTTTAACTACTTTATTTTAAGCTTGGTTTTCATAACTCTTAAGACAGTCATTTTATTTTATGTATGATGTGTTTACTAATTAAAACTAAATAAAAGAATATAATGAAAAGAAATATTAATTTTAAGGACATTTTAACTATTCCCCATTTTACCCAACCAAGTACCCCATTTTAACCTACCATTCGGCTAAAATGGGGCAAAATAAATTTTTTTTTTAAATAAAAAAACTATTAGATGACTATACAATTTAATTACATAGATGTTTAGTGTACATATTAAAGAAAGTTCTTTGGTTTAGAAAAGTTCATAAAGTTCAACAGTTTAAGGGGTGAAGGCTATTTTCCCTTATGGTCCCCATTTTACCCACCTTTCCCCTACTCTTCTAAAAACGGAATTCCAACTTAATCATCGAGGTGTTCAGTACCTATACACAAATCAATTAGGATTGAATATGTTGGAGTTCTTAAGCGTTTTTATATTCTTGCTTCAATAAAAGATTGATATTAATAAATAATTTCTTTAAATACTAATCAAAAATAATTAGCAATAAAAAATATCATTTGAATTTCTTATGATTGTTTCGACGCCATTTTAAAAATATTTTATTGTAACTCCGAAAATTGCTTTGTCTCTTACTTTTAAAATTCATAAAAAAGGTAATCAGTACTAAGAAGATATTAGTAAAAATCAATAACTGCAGGTATTCAAAAATTTATCATTGACTGTCCTAAGTAGTCAAGTCTGGTTAACACGGGAAGGAAAATGTTAGTTTAGTGTAGTATACTAACAAAAATTCTGGGATCTAACTAATTTAGGAATTAATATTTTGAGACCCACCTCTAATACAGCCTTAGAAGCTAACGACTTTTTAGTTTGTCAATACTTAAAATTTTTATCTGAGATAATCGTTTAAGTTAACCCTCCCCCATCCCGAAGGCTTATATAATATGATGATCAAGGTAGTCACTACAATGTTACTGATTTTTTTTACCTTGCTGTTTCCAGTTGGAGAAACCCGACGTCAAGACGACGTGCTAGTGGTCCGCAGCGGCCGAGTGTTGACGTTGTCGGAATGGCATAGCGTAAGAGTGGGACGGTATCGCCGTAAGCTGTACCTGTGGGTCGATGGGATGGTCAACTATGCTGTCCTACAGCCATCGGAGGGCATTTCGAATTTTGACAATCTCATATACTTCGGTAAGTATTAAACCTGTGAGAATACAAGGCCGTTCTTAGGATTTGAGAGTCCTAATGAAAAATGATGACAAAGATTATAACATACAGATATATTTTTATTTACAATTGACTTTTTACAAAACCCACTTAGGTACCAAGTTTTGCTTTATCCAAGTTACAGTAGAAGCAGAAAAAATATTGTAGTCATTGAATACACGAATAAGCATAGTAAAGCTTTACAGTGGCAGCTATGCTTCATTGATTATCTGTATTGGACTTATTAAATTAATTAATACCTATACTATTATTCAGTGAAAATTGTATCATTCGATACAATTATTGAAATACAGGATAGACTGATATAAATTAAATACGAATGATACCATATCTCCAAGAAGCAAATTCTATAAATAGCGCATAGAATAATAATAGCCATAATACCTACATTTGAACATTTCTAAACAAATATTTCACTATTTTTTCTAAGGAACATAAAATTTCAAATGCTTTTAAATTATATTGTACTCATAAGTCAAAATCAATTCTAATATTCAATTTTCAAAGCTGAAGATGTTGATCTAAATAAAAAGCCCAAGGCCCTGAGCATCACCTAACTTGGTGCGTCTTTATCCTCCCAAGACCACAAAACATGGTCAACGAGCCACACTGATCAGACAGTTTGATTAGACGTCATTGAGTGTCAACACATATCAATTATATTAAATAAATACCTAATTAAAAACCTACCCATAATAATCGATTTTTACATTGGTTTAGGTGGTTTGCCAGATCTGTCCCGCATGCCAACCGGCTCCACGGCCGGACTTCCGGTTCCATTTGCCGGATGTATACGTAGATTATCTATCGACTACGAGACGATAACACTCAACTATTCGTCGATCGCAGCTGGCAGGAATATTGCTGATTGCGACGGGACACCGTGCGGCGGCGACTTGTGTCATCACGGCGGAAGCTGTTGGTTGGATATGGACATGAAACCGCATTGCCATTGCCTTCAGGTGCGTTATCGTTTTTATTTTTCTATTATATTATACGCGTTTCCGATGCCATCTTAAATGTAAGTGTATAAATATCGATTTAATCATCAAGGAGTTCACCGGAGACTCGTGTAACATTCAAGCGCCCTGCACCGAATTCAAGTGCCAGAATAAAGGCCACTGTGTAAGTGAAAGCGGAAATACATCATTCGTGTGCAAATGCCCTCCAGGCTGGGATGGTCCATTTTGTACAAAAGGTATATTCCGAAACAATATTGCAACAAATATTTTTATTCGAAATAATATTGCTTAAAACTGTGCTGCCATAAACCTTTTCAGCAGTGCCTATAGGTTATCTACTTCCAATATTAGGGAGTTCTAGAAAATAAAATAAATGTATTTAATGTTGAGGTTGGGTGGCCCAATAATTTTTATTTTATATTTAGTTCATAAATAGTTAAGATTAATCAAAAAATTTAATTAATGATTTTTCATAAGTAGTTTTTTTGGAATTAATTATTAATGTATGCATTTTTGCAATTTTTTTTTTATGTACATATGAGATTCAAATTTTGACCAAAATAGATATTTTTACTACCAACTATAAAATATAGTTTATAGTATTATTAGTATTATATAGTACTCATTAGAACACCTATTAAAGTTAGATTTAATCTAAAAGTTCTAACTATTAGAGTATTATACTAGGTCGGGTAGGAAATTGAAAGTCAATTTTTTTACATGTCAAGGTTCTGTAATCACTATATAAAAAAAAATATAAACATAAATACCTACATAATTATAAAATACCAAAAACAAAAATAAATAATGTTACAAAACATAATAAAATTAGATTATTCAAATTAAAAATGCTAGGATTTGATTATAATAATGTGGAGCATTGATATTAAATATTATAGCAAGATCAAATAAATTTGGGTAAATTACGGCACAAAGTTTGAATACATTTTACATTCAAATAACTGAAAACAAATTTCCTACCAATTTATAGGTTCCCATATTTAAATTTAGAAGCAATTATTTAGAGTAGAACCTTATTAATCCGGATGAATAGGTGCTGTAGGTTGTCCGATTTAATGAAAGTCCGGATTAGACAAAATAACCAAAAAACATGTCTCTATTATAGATTTAAGAATATTATATTAAACTAATTACCATATAATATGATATATTGCAACAATGCACCATAATATTAGATCTAGCAAAAACATTACTTATCAACGTAATACATGTAATCATAATTATTATATATTTAGGCACACTTTCATTAACTGGTTTGAAAAAACTGGTAGACTTTTGTTGTCTTCCTTTCGCATTTATTTCTCGTATTAATAATTCATGTAGATGCCTCAAACGTTATGTACAGATATTATGTTTTCATCGTCGTTATCTCAACAGGATCTATTTAGGGACAATATTTAGATGGTCTTTAATTTCACCAAGTTTTAGCTTAGACTTGATACTATCGTCTACTTCATCTTGTTCGTATATTCATCCGTTTCAAAGTTTTCTGCAGTGGTGAGGCTTTCAAAAATCTCTTCTTTTGTTAAAATGTGATAGCTATTATGTTTATTTTAATATACGGCATATAATGCGTATTTTTCGTAATATTAGACAACTGTCCGGATTAAGCGAATTCCGGACAAATGGGGTCCAGATTAATGGGGTTCTACTGTATTTGATAAAATTATTGCTAAAAATATTTTTGGAAAGCTCCAAAAATAAAGTTACATATATATATAAACAGTTCAAAGTTTTAAATAGTATTTTGAGTATCTTAAAAGTATTATAATGTATTGTTTACATAATTCTATTTAACTATGATAAAAATTGATGTGATCCCTTTTAGAGCTTCCAACTGGTCCACCACTATTCAAAGGACATGGATATTTAATTCTTAGCAAACTGTCCTCATTAACTAAAAGAGAAGGTAATGATGATGCGACTGTGGATAACGAAACACAATTTATAAGTTTAAACTTTTCAACGGTATATGACAATGGATTGCTAATTTGGACATCACAGGTATTCACTTTAATGATCTTCACACACAACCCATAAAATGTAGGTACTATTTAGTAACTTATATAGTATTAAAAATATTTTTTTTATTTGAAGGAAGAGTGGTACATGGGTTTAGGAATAATTAATGGATCATTGACAGTGACATGGGCGCGAAATTATAAAAGACCCAATAAACTGACAGCACCGAAGTTGAACATAACCAATAGTGAATGGCATACGGTGAGGTTGAATGTCACAAAATCAGATATAACATTAGAGTTAGACAATTGGATATCAGATCCATATCACCACAATATAGATTCATTCAATTTAAATGATAATATAATTTATCTAGGTAATAAATAAATGTAGAAATATTGTTCATATTTTCTTACAAAAAATATTTTTATAGGAGGAGTTCCAGAAGAGAAATTATTTTTAAATGATAGACAAGAGTTATTTAAAAGCAATTTTCGAGGATGCATCGAACAACTAACTGTTCAAGAAAATGTTATAACTGATTTCAAACACTATGAGAGCGTAAATGTAGATGTGTGTGATACATGGTGAATAATGTCAGTTACATAAATGTGAGCAAAATAATCAATTCTAAAGAATCAGTCAATCAGAATTTCAATCAGTCAATCAATATACTTATGTTTATTATTAATATTATGTTTTTTCTACATTGTCAATTTTTAAATGATATCTTTTCCTATCTTCGGAAGTGATTTCAGTCGGAGCTCCAGACAACAAGTCTTTTCCTTCAAAAGTCTTAGGAAAAGCAATAACATCACGAATGCTATTTGTGTTACACAAAATTGATAGTAATCTATCAACACCTGAAAAAAATTAAAACATTTTTATAAAATACAATTTATTTACTAATTAAAAGCGGTTTGCTTTGAATATTTTTACCTAAAGCTATTCCACCATGTGGAGGACAACCAGACTTCAACGCTTCGACTAAATGAGACATAGTCTCAATAGGTATATTTAAAATGGAACCAATAACTTTAGTTTGCAGATCGGCATCATGTATACGAATTGAACCTCCTCCTACCTCACTTCCATTCAATACCAAATCATAATGGAATCCTTTGACCTATGAAAATAATTTAAAATATTACTGGTATAAAAATAAAAAAAAATTCAAAAGTTATAAGAAAAATTATTTTACCTCTAATAAGTTATCAGAAGTAATTTTTGTTTGTGGTTGTGTGAATGGGTGATGAACTGATTGAATTTGATTAGATTCAATTTCAAATAATGGGAAATCAACTATCCAAACAAAACGCCAACGAGCATCACTTGAATTATCTATATCTATTTTGAAATGCTCGTTAATTTTACCCAGTGCTGATAGCTGTAATTTTAAATTAAACATGAAAATAGGTTAAAAATTCAACAAAGTAGTTTCAAAGTAATAACTTACAGCTTTATATTTTGAACCACTAGCAATAGCCACTAAATCATGTTCAGATATATTATCAGCGGTCAGCACAGCTTCAACGTCAATACCATTAATTATTTTTTGAAGGTTTTCTTTGAAAGTTTTTAATAATCTTATATTTAAAAGACTGAATTTAACATCTGGGTAATTAGTAGATATTAATGTTTTTAAATCATTTATCTGTTTCTTTGACAGTTTGTCTTCAGAATTTTTTAAAACAAGTGCAAAAACTTCATTTGGTGCATTTGGTATGTACTTTGTCCAGTTTGAAATCTGTTAATAATAATTAAATATACATTTAATTTAAAAATATTTATGAGCATATATATATATATATATATGATAATTATAATTATAACCACAAATTACTTTTTTTATTTTATAAAACACAAAATATTTTTATAGATATAAAAATTGCAAGTTATTGTATGCATAAATAAACATTATGAACGTCACTAATAAAGTAATGCAATATAGATTGGTTAATTTGCATGAAAATTAAGAGCTCAACTTAGTATTGGAATACTTTTCAATATATAATACAGTGTTGCTGTGGTATCTTAATAATATCGGACACAATAAATTAATAACAAATTACTAAGAGTAATAAAGTAGATTAAAATCAACTTTTATCCAAAATATTTGTAAAATAATTTTATAGTATACTTTAAACTGAAGACTCTATCATTTAAATCATAGTTAAATCTTATAAAATTAGTGATTTTCTTAATCTATAAAATCATTAATAATATCTTTATTTTAATAATTATTTATTTCATGTAGTATAATTTAATATTTATATTGTAACCGCATAATTTACTTAAATTATTATTATGATAAGCGCTTATTTAACAGTCATGTGCTAAAAAGTTCAGATTCCAAAATATCATGTATTGGAAAAATGTTGTGTTTGAAAGGTTGTTTTTCTGATTATTACTAATATACAGAATGATTCTTTTATCGTTGAACACACATTATTTCAAAAAGTATTGACATTTTTCCAAATACTATGTTTTTTTTTTTTAAATTTTAGTCTCATAATTTTGTACATGTTTGTAAAGTTTTAATATTTTCACCCTTATATATTTTATTAGGTAAACAACTATCAACTTTTGATTTTCAAATGGGAACCTATACTAAAAAATGTATACACTAATAAGGCTATTTTTTTCTTTTTACAAATTTTCATTGCATCCATTGATGAGATATTGCTGCTCTAAGATGGGAGATTTTGGTTAGTGTTTATGTGTAAATGTCATATATACAATAAGTAGATGCCCCAGCATTTAGGATTTGTATATGCTTCGGGGTAAAACACTTTTCAAATCAATTCACCAAGTAAACTGTACAGTAAGCTAATGCGAGTCGCCAAGTGTATTTTATAATACCCATTTAGTAGGGTGTCGTGTAGTTTACACTGAAGGTAATTGTGGCACTGGTTATAATAATAGTTATCAAATTATTATAAAGACCAGAAGCTAAAGGTCATAAATTCGATATCGCTCAATCCTATGGCATAATAGACACAAAGTACAATGATTATTAATCGAGGATTCAACAATATCAAATTTATCACTATTATAGCTACTGGTCTTTACAAATAAAAATCCCAGTTCCAACACGACAGTCCTGATTATGTAGTACCTATGTATATTATATAACACCTAAACTCTACCCAACTTTGAGCAGCTATAACTCGCCAATGGATTAACGAAAATTAAAAATTTTGTGGGAAAAATCTTTTAAAAAATAGATTTATTAATTTATACAATTATTATTATAGGTTGTCATTTGAAAATCAAAAGTTTTTTATAATTAAATATAAGAGTGAAAAATTTTTTAATGTTATACGATTGTAGAAAAGCATGTATCTAAGATTTTTGGATAGTTAATCCATACTTATTGGAAGATACTAGATAGCTGAATATTTTAAAGAAAAAAATGAAATAAAAAGTTAGTTTTATTGAAGTATTACTTTTGTACTACATCCGATATCTGGTTTATCACTACCATATGTGAGCATTGCTTCCTCATAAGACAATCGATGAAATGGTGTTTTAATTTTACCCAATTCTGATGGCCAAATAAACGATAACAACTCTTCAATGAGTAACATCACAGAATCTTGGTTAGTAAATGACATTTCAATATCCAACTGAAAAAATTTGTCAATACTAAAAATGTATAATTAGGACTGAGGAAGCCCTAAAATATAAACTAAAACTATGTTCTAGCGGCTTAATTAATAAGCAAAATTAAATATTTTTTAAATTAAACATCAAATAATAGTATTTAAAATGATAACATTGTATAATTATTAAAGAAACAGACAATCCTCAAGTTTGTAAGAGTATATACTCAAATAGACCCGCAGCTACAGCGATAAAATGTGGAGGATTTTAAAGTCTAATGGTATAAAAACTATTTTTCTTTTGGTAAAAGTCATTTAAATTTTAAAGCAACTGTGGATAAATTGCCTTCTAAAAAATATGAGTATACACTTCAAAAAGCATAAAAATTAATTATACTGGTAAATAAGGTGAACAAAATGTGTTTCAAAAGGCAAACAATACCTAAACATACAAAATAATGCAATATAAAATTACAGATTTAGCTTATTCATAAAATGAAACAAATGTGTTTCTAGCAGGCCATTTGTTTTTATGACTACGCAAAACAAATATACAATCGATTAAAGTCTTCTGTCTTACTTTATACCTATAAGTTATATATTATACTACACACTATATATTATTTATTTATTGACTTAAGTTTACTTGAGTGAATTCTGGTTGTCTGTCAGATTTAGCACCTTCATCTCTGTAGCATTTTGCTACTTGAAAATATCTATCTATGGAACCAACCATCAACATTTGTTTTAATTGCTGAGGGCTTTGAACTAATGAATAACATTTTCCTTTTTCATGAGTTGGTACAATGAATTCTTGTGCGCCCTATAAATAACAATAGACTAATTAAAATAAATATAAATTAATTATTTGAATAATAATTACACCATGCGTCTTTTTGAATAATGTAGGAGTTTCAACTTCAACAAACGAACGGTGATTAATCAAAAATTCTCTCATTTTCATCAACAACTTTGATCTTAGGCGCAAATTATATTGCATTTCAGGATATCGCAAATCCACATAACGATATTTTAATCTTAACGATTCATTTGCCTATAATCAATATTACATTTTCAATAAAAACTAATATAAAGAGGCTGTCACACCAGCATGTAGTCACTACTTCTTGTCTAACATATGGACAACATGGCAATTTGTGTTCAGCAATTTTAATTTGTGTGATAAGCTTTATATCAGAGTGCATTTAATCTATTATAAAATGTAAAGGAATGATGTGTGTGTATTATCTTGTTAGTTTTTGGCAATATTTTAATAGTAATTGAGTTACAACCATTTTGAATTTGAAATATTTTCCATAGTCTTAACAGTCATAATTATACAGTCCAGTTTGAGAAGAGAGCAACTAAGTGGCAACCACAACACTTCATAGATCTTAGTTTATGTATGACTGTTGGCGACATCATCCACATGGTGGAATAAATGAGACCACCTTGCCAATTGGATGTATGACAAAGTTGCGCTCTCAAGAAGGACTGACTATAATTTAAAAATTAAAATATCCTAAAAAGCCAACAAGAGAATATATACCTTGGGTTTTATTTAAAGTTTCATTAAATTAATTGATACAAATTCACTAAAATATTAAGTTAACAACATAATATTGGAACTGCCATACATAAATATTGCTATGTTATGCATAAATAAGATTACCTTATTAAACTTTCGTAATTGAAATGGTAATTTGGTGTCAACAGCATTAAGTAGCAGTAATTGATCAATGATTACTTCTATCATTCCTGTTGCTTGATTCTATAGTTAACATAAATACACAAATAAAAAATTATATACAAGTTATATGTAAATATTTACATATGTATATATAAATATACAAATAAACCTCACTTTGTTTATTTCCTCAACAGGCCTTAATTTTACTTTACCATAACACATCAAAACTGATTCCAGAGGAATTTTTTTAATAAAATCATTTAATTCGGTGCCTAATTTAAAATATAGTAATTAATAGGTTGATAAAATTACAGATACAATTGAGAAAAAAATAATAACAATACTTGCGTTTTCAGGAGTAATGAGTTGCGTTGAACCATAGCCATCCCTTAGAACTATAAAACGATTTAATCGTACATACTCTAACCAACCACAAAGAATAACTGATTTTCCACAATCTTCACTTCTCAGTTGGTCACATGTGTGAGTACGGGAGGTGTATAAATTAACATTTGAATTGTCTAAGAAAATAAAAAATATTAATCTGTATATTAAAATACACTACTCATTATGACAATGAGACAATTTAAAGACATATTATAATCAAGGATCTTATACTAATAGATGGAACATCTAGTATTTCCCACACTGAATGCTGATTGTGTTGTTCCACATTTCTGTAGATGTGAGTAGATCACACCAGATTGTGTGTAATTATCAACAAAACAACATAAATATGTAATTATTATTTTTTTTTTTTATTTCCACCGTAAATTCCAGTTTAAAACAAGACCTAAATATTTAACTGTCTTAACCCTACTTATTTTTGGCAGTTACATAATTTAAAATTTAAATCTCGATTTTTACAAGAGTGAATAATAATATCATCGAATGGTATGTACGTATTATAAATTGAGAAAGCAATGAAAACACTTTTACTTATATTCAAAGTCAACTTATTATTATTTAGTTCTTTAAAAACAGTATTTATTCCAACAGTTGTTTTTTGATGAAAGTCATCCCAACGTTTCCGGAAAAATGTAGACAGGTATCATCAGCATAGGTTATAACTTGACCGTCAATAAGTAGGTTACAGATGTTATTTATATACAAAATGAATAAAAGGGGTCCTAAAACACTGCCTTGCGGTACACCGTAATCGATTTCACACTCAGCGCTATGAACGCCATTTATCGAAACAACTTGTTTATGGTTTTTTACAGCTAGGTCTTTACCAACGCTTATGAAGAAAGAATTAAAAATATTTGCTATATTTGCTGGATCTTTTTGTGGGTTAACTGTTTGACTATTATTTTTGAATATATCATTGTTTGAGTTATTATTGTTTCCTGTTAAATTGTTTATTAATTTCCAAGTTAGTTTAGGATTAGTGATTACACTAGAAAATTTTGATTTGTAAAAAAGTATTTTCCTTGCTCTTAGAATTGAAGTAAAATTATTACGATATTTAATGAAATAAGCACGTAAGTTAACATTATTAGGATGTTTTTTAACCAGTTTAGAAATATAATTTTTACGACGAGCCGAAATTAACAGTCCCTTTGTCATCCATTCTTTAATGAATTTATTTTTAGAATTAAACTTAATTTCGTAGCTAGAGTTTTCAATATGCTTTAATAACTTTGCATATAATATATCAATTAGTTTGTTCATATTTAATGTACTATTCAAAACAGACCAATTTTCTTTGTAATTTTTATTGTATTATATTATATAGTTCATGAATATTTTTGACAAGTTTAAAATGAATTTAATGAATTATGAATAAACTTGTAGTAAATCTTACTATTAAATCTTACTAGTAATTTGTTTGATTTTTGATTTAAATGTTTTTATTGCATTAGCTTATTATAATAATACATCACTGAACGCAATTTGCTACCATCGCACCCCTAAACCACGTCAGCCTTATTTTTCGTCAGCGTCTGTTTATTATTATAAGCCATGAAATCAATGACTATAATAGTATACTGCTTACTGTATAATCCAGACTCGTATTTATGTTCATTCACAATTTCTTTAATGTCTACAGTTTTTGCAATACTAAATTTATATCGTTTTGTGAGTATATTTTTATTTATGTTTGCTGACAATATTCTCAAATCACTTGAAATTAAATTCTGTAAAGTAATCATAAATTAATCAAACACATAATTACTGCCAAAATTATATTCTATTTGAGTTAAGAAACATACTCAGACAGAGGCCGACTTGTACCTACTCAGAGCTAGAGCTTCATTACATGGTGAGCATACAAACAGTAAGCTGGTGGTGGGGGAAATTAATATGGATGCTGTTTAACTGTCACAAGCTGTAATATAGGCACTGGTGAGCATGTTTCACATCCTCTATAGAAGACCATATACAGTAGAACCTCGATTATCCAAACTAATTGGGACCACACCAAGGTCTGAGAATTGAAACCTAAAAAAATATTATTATTTGTACAATGAGTATAGAACTATTATTGTATACCTATTACAGACTTATTATACTTAAAATTGCACATTAGGTACATATTATGTTATTATTTATTATAAATATAAGAATATCATTAAATTTCATGTACTTATAATAATGTATGTGCTAATTAACTGTGACCGTGATATTTTGTACATTGACATATGGATACATAAACTGAAACGAAATAATGTTTGGATGATCAAGGTCTTCTGTAGTAAATAATATAATCATAACTTGCCTGGCAAATATATTTCTGTAGGAAGAGACTTGTTTTACCTCCAATTGAGTATTTTAAGTTATACATATTTCTTGACAAATTAATATGATCTGTTTATCTGCTCAAAGCTCATCTGTTTTCAGAAAATTAATTTAATATTAAAAAATTGAGTCAACTTTTACAATAATTAATGGGATGTGTTTAAGAAGACGCAACACCTGTATTTGTTGTTTCAGTCTTAAAAATGGGTAACATAGCAAATTTACGCTCAGTAGTTCACGTTTTACTCCGTTAGCTTAACAATTAGAGTGAATAGAAATACAAAAACTTGATGGCAAGTACATCATCTGTGTTTTTGTTGGAAGTATTCTTACAATAGATCAGTTTTTAAGTGACTCATGAGCATTTTTATTTTACAATTTATTATATGCGCATAACTCAATTAAAAAATTGAATTATTGTGAAAATATTTCCAAAAAAACAGATAATGTTCTTAACATCAAGTTTCATAAAAGGTCTATTCACTGTAATTGTAAAGTTAACGGAGTAAAACGTGAACTGCTGAGCGTACATTTGCTATGTTACGTGTTTGTAAGACTGAGACAACAAATACCCTCTTAAGGTTAAAAGTATAAAAGAATATCATTGTTTTGTTGAATGGTTGCGAACTACAATAAACCATTGTTAAAACAGAATCTGTATGTTTGAGCAAGGTGACAATAATTGAGATTAGTACTTACAAATTCATGATTATATTGAAATAATCATTTATCACCACACTGATCCGTTACACGTCAAATTGCGTTTACACGATCTGAAGTCTTCAGCCTACAAAATTAACATGGGTGTAAAAGAATACAACTATTACATTTCGTCAATGTACTTAAGTGATAAACACACGATTTCGGACGATAGGGGTAGAACTGTTAACAACAATTGAGTCGATTTTCTGGAGACATTCAAAAGGTTACTTACTATTTTGAAAAAAAAAACAATCACAATATTTGAAGAGAAAATTTGCGCATTATATTTTATATCATTCATTGATTTTAATAACATAGTTTAAAATTATTGTTAGTTATTATCTACGTAGATAACGTGGAGGCAATGAACATAATGTTAACAATTATGATTTATGTTATATGGTGGAGGTAGGATTAATATTATTCCGCAAAACAAAATATTACATGCCGATATTATTATTCGTTATTTAATAGAATTCGAGCTGAAAACAACAATTATAAATTACGTTATGCGAGCATTTGTTGTCTCCGTCTTGTCAGCGCGTAACTTGGCCAATTATACGATCAGCAGATAACGTTTAGTTTCGTTAGGTAATTTAAAAATTAGAATGAGTCGACTTATCATAAAACTTGATAGTAATAACTCTAAGAACATTAGGTGTTTAATATTTTGTAAATTACAAATGCTCATAACTCACTTAAAAACTGACTTATCGTAAAAAAGAAAACCACACACACACACTCACAATGTTTTATGTTCTTACCATAAAGTTTTATAATAAATTAGATTCACTCTTTATTTTTAAGCAAACGAAGATCTAAATATGATCTGCCGTTCGTCAATTTGGTACCTATGTTATTTACGCACTTAGCAGTAGAGTACTAAATGTATGTGTATTGTGTGTCGTCCTATTTTCTAATATATGTTATTTTATTTATATTCAAACGGTTTAATCTTCATCTTGTCTTCTTCCCACCATAAACAACTAATTTTGGTTTTGATATTTTGTGTAAAATTATAAAACAATTATAAAAATTATAAAGCTAATCATTAATTTCATACATACTTACGGAGCACAAATTGATCAAGACCTCGTGAAACTGTGCGTAATGTGTTATCAGTTATAACATATTATGTAGAAAATATTAATTACCTACTCACACATGCCATTGTTGTATGTTTCCACCGATAAATAAAGCAGACAATAGACATTGAAAGGTAATTTTAAATACAACTAGGTACATGAAAAAAAAAATTAGAACTGTCTAAGAGTTTTTAGCTATACAATTTTAACCATTTTTTTTAGATTTTGTGTGTAGCGATGATGTATTGTATTTACAATGTTTCTTTTCTGTCTAATCAACATTTTCGGTGAATCCGGTAATAAAATGCTTTGATTTTGGATATTGACATTTTTCTGTTAGAAATATGAATGTAGTAGGTACTTTTAAAAGGAAAATCAACTGTAATTTTCAAAGCGTAGCAAAAAAAAATTTAAATTTAAAAAAAAAAGTAATTGCTAATTTAGGAAAAAAATTGATTTCATTTATTTTTAGTTTAACTCATATGCTATAGTAACCTGAGTCACAAAAATTTAAATTCCTATATAAATTTTCTATTCTTTATACATATAATGTGAAATCTATAAAAGTTTTTTTTTTTAAAGCTAACATAAGAAATTTCAATAGAAAATTCCCAAAAAGGTTTTCTACTTCTATCAAAAAATAAAGTTCACACCATTTAAATATAGGTAGCCATAAAATATTTTCAATTTTTATTAATAAATCTGATTAGGTATATTTTTTCAAGTATGCTATAAAATGACACAATAACTCCACTCAGAATGGTATTTCATAATCAATAATTTATCTTTGAATTCAAATATAACACATCCATTACAATGACATAGGTACTCCAAAATTTTACAGCAGAACAGTACTTAATTGTGACTGGTTCATCTTTTTTTAAACATAAGCTAATTATTACAATTATAATATTTTGATACAGATAGACTTTTCTTGATAATTGAGAATTACTGTAGATTTTGTTGACAAAATTGTTGGTATAAGGTTGTGAGAATATTTAAAAAAAAATAAGTAGAATATTTTTATTTTATTAAGTTTATTTTAAGTATCCATCTAAATCTAAATGCAATAATTGATATGTTTATGTATAAAAATATTTTAAACACATTAAGTAGATTTTAATTATATTAACCTATGTATAACATTTTTATTAGTTATTTTACTGTTATATAATAAGAATAGAATTTATAAAAATATAAAAGACATACATTTTTAGGTGACATTATTTTAAATAATTTATATACAATAATAAATTCATAACATACGATTACAAAAAAAACAGATTCTTAATAAATAACTTACAATATCTTATTAAAAGAAGAACCCGATAATACATATTTTGAACTAATACTACATTAAATCTTAGTGCATAAATTTAAGATTCAATATTGATAATTTTCAATGTTAGTGGAACATGAAGTATGGATGCCGTCTTTCTGAAACATATTTATTGTATTTTTCTAATATTAAACGGATATCCTTCAATTCTCTGTACATTGATGCAGTTTTTTCTTCCCTTTTTACAGAATAATTGCCCCGTTTTTTATAGCTTAAAATCTTTTTATCCATGTTTTGGATTTTAATATTAATCTTTTCAAGACACCCCTCTTCACTGCATTTATGTAGATAGTCATTAATTTGTTTTGGGGATATTCCTCTTAAATGACTTAATGAATCATCCCAATAAATTAACCTTGCAATGAATTCATAGCTGATTTTTTTAGCCATACATGAAGGCTCAGTTATGGGCTTGACATGATTATTAGTCAGATTTGATTTAAGTGTTTCTCTTGAAATAATTAATTGTTTCCCATCCTCATTGTAAAACACAAATCTCATTACAGGTTGAAAAGCCTGACTTGAAACTGATGTTTCTATCTCTCTGTGGCTCATACTTAATTTATTTTTCAACAATTGTTTTGCCAAAATTTTGTCTGTATTATTTTCGTCAAAGTTAGGTGGTCTATCATCCATTTGGCCGTCAACATTATTTTCATAATCATTTATCATATTGTCTAACCACAATAAATCTTCTCTGTTTGCACGAGCAACAAAAAGTTTAACCATAAACCAAAATGATACTGATGGTTTACATTGTTTTGATAACAGTTCTCTTTTAGAAGCGTCAAGTTTGGCATTGGCGTTACAGCAGCATTCATTATTGGACAATAAATGATTTGATTTTTCTCCTTTTCTAGCTGATTTTCCAATACCACTAGTTCCTTCACCGTGTCGAGTTTGTTTCTTTGAAGACATTATTGCTTGTGTTATGGTTTAACAGCAGTTTCTATAAAACAATACATAGATCTATTAATATTGATATGGAATTGTCTTAATTGTTAAATTAATAAATAATAAATTAGTTAATACATTTGTCCTGAGAATTTGAAAATTAATTAGTTTATTTAATAGTAAAATTGATTCTTGAATGAATTGAATAATACAAATACACATGGAAATTATTGCATTGTCAATTTTTTATTTTTAGGAAAAAAATGGTTTTTTTTCTTATTGTTAAATCATAAATATTAAATAAATAATTTAACACTAAACTAAGTTTAGGATGTTCTTTTAATTTAGACTTATTATCTGTAAAGAAAGTACTTAAATTTATACCTACTATTATAGTACCTACATAATAAATATTGTTTAATGAAAGTAATTATAGCAATAATAATATGTTTATGTGAAATTGTGTGAAAGAATACCTACTAAATAGTAATTTTTATGATGACTTAATTTTTTTTAGGATGAAATAATTTAAAATGATTTATGGTTAATTTTAGTTATTCAATGCTTCTATGGCTGCAGGAATTCAGTTCTACAAAAATAAAAATTATTTAGGATTTGAAAATTGTGAAGAAACTATCAAATTTACTGTAATAATGAATAGTATGTTTGATGCATTGAACAGAAAATTCCTTGCTGAAGGAATTAAAAAAAATTCCATAGACATAGTGGTTTTCTATGTGTATTTGTGTTGTTGTTTGAATGCATTGTTAACTGCATGTTTGTTTTTTTGTGAAATATTTTCTTATTTATGTATTCTGTTATAATATTAAGAGGACGCCCCACACCCGCATGTGTTGTCTTTGTCTTTCAAGTGCGTAACATGGCAAATTTTATGCTCAGCAGTTCCAATTTAGCTCCATTAGTTTACAACTTAGAGTAAATTGACTTCTTATAAGAATTAAAGGTAATATTATTATCTAGGTTTTCACAGAGGCTTTTTATTATATTTCAATTTTGAAGCAAGTTATGAGTATTTTAAGATATACAAGCAATTCACAGTTTTAAAAATACTCATAAGTTGCTTCAAAATTGAAATATAATAAAAAGCCTCTGTGAAAACCTAGATAATAATGTTACCTTTAATTCTTATAAGAAGTCAATTTACTATAAGTTGTAAACTAACAGAGCTAAATTGGAACTGCTGAGCATAAAATTTGTCATGTTACGCACTTAAATGACGAAGACAACACATGCGGGTGTGGCGTCCTCTTAATATTAAAATATTAACAAATTATAAAAACTGTATGAAAATTTTCATAGTATATCTAAATGGATCTATACCTAAAAAAGTATAGTGTACCTAAATGTTTTTTATGTTTGTTGTATTAATTTTAATGTATATCACTAGTGTTGGTTTTGTGTTTCAACATATTGTAACATTATTATAATAGTATTAATAAGCTTTATATTTATAGAATTTAAAAGAAAGTTAACAATGGATAAAAGAATGGGAATGTAATTTGAAAAATAACCTTATTAGTGATACTGATTTTTTAACCAAACAGACAGCGGAAGGCCTAAAAATTACATTACAATCAACTATTGACTTGGTTAATGTTTTATTAAACAATTATGGTTTTAATTATGTTCTAACAGCAAAAATAAATCAAGATTGTTTAGAATTATTAGGTACCTTTTATAAATATCTATTAAATTATATTAAATTTAAATTGTATTATTATTAATTAAATATTAATTTGATTATTTATATTTATTATACCGGGTGATTCTTTTATCATTGAACACTCATTATTTCAAAAATTATTAATGTTTTTGAAAATATTATTTTATAATTTTATATAGTTTCAAGTTGTTGAAAAACCAACGTTTTTATTAAAAAATTATATTTTTAAATATTTTTTATCCTTTTTTAAAAATTTTTTTTACTTTTTTGAATGACAACATTGAGTTTTATTTTCATATTCCAAAGCAGAATATTTTTCTAATTATTTTGATTCATAAAAATCGAATTTAGGACGAGTAGTTTATGAGTAATTAAATTTTAGACAAGCGGAGTAGTGGACAAAAATTTTGAGGGGTAACCCCGTACCACTCCACTCTGCCAAACTAAACTTTAAATACTTATAACTCTTAAGTCCTAAATTCGATTTTTTTGAATCAAAATACTTAGAAAAATATTCTGCTTTGGAATATGAAATTAAAACTCTATGTTGTCATTCAAAAAAGTAAAAAACTTGACAACTTGATACTATGTAAAAAATCTTTTCAAAAACATTGGTAATTTTTGAAATAATGAGTGTTCAATGATAAAAGAATCACCCGCTATATGAACTTTGTACAGAAGTTTTTTGGTATTATAAGACAAATATCTGGTCCAAATGACCACTCGACAACACCCACAATTTTACAATTCTAGAATGCTTTCGATTAATTCTCTGATTAAACCTCCAAAAGCTGGAAACTTTTCTGTTAATTCAGGTATGTTCTTAATTTTACAATATTCCTAACCAAAGTTATAAACAAAATTTTTTTTATCCTTGAAAATGTACCGGCTATCTCTGTAAAAAATTTTAAAGAAATTATTAATGACCCTTTAAATTCATCTATTAGATAAAATAAAATACAACAGTTAAAAGATAAAATTGACCAAATTATTGAAAATAATATTGATGATTTAGAAGATATTATTACAACAGAACTATGTCATTCATTACTTTTGGAATCTCCTAGTTTTAACTGTACAGTTTACTATTTATCAGGGTATTAAATCTAATTTAATCTTAAGTAATGATTATAATGCTTAGTGGATATTAAGATTGCATAATATTTTATTTTATAATTTTTAGATATATAGCTAGAAAACTCATAAAAAGAACTAAATGTGAATTATGCATAACTGGTTTAAAAAATTTAAGTAGTAGTTCATCTCCTGAAGCAGAACTTGTTAATTTAAAGTCAAAGGGATATTTAACACATCCTAATCAAAATTTATTTCTTATTCTGAGGAGTTTAGAGTTAAGTTTTGTGAAACATGCAGACTCTATAGATGTGTTTAATGAAACATTGTCAGATTTTTTAAGCACAATTAATACTTTGACATTTGAATGTAACATGCATCAAACTGATATACTTACAGATATATGTAGCACATTTGTCATAATTAGAATGAGACAGTATATATATATTAAAAATCAGATGAATAAAAAACAAAATAAAACTAAAAATATTTAACTAATTTAACTAAACTAAAATTATAAACAAAATATAAATGTGTAACAGTATCTGTCATTCTGTGTTCTTAATACTTTTTATAACGTAAATTTCTAAATTAGTGATATGAATATATGATGAAAGGTAGTATATTATCAATTATAATTATTCAAATTTGTGATTCAATATTCTAACATTTGGAGCGCCAGTTCTCGGTTCTACTTGTCATTGTAATAACAAGGAAACTCGGAGAGTCACTTTATTATACTTCGTTGTGCAACCATATTATCTATAACCGTGCCTAAAACTAAATATTTAAAAAAGTTATGGGTATTGGCCTGTGATAAATAAAAAAAATATTTTTTTTAATTTACTAGGTCTGTCATAGGAACCATTTAAAAGCGAATACACAAAAAATATATCAATAAGATTGCAGTCTAGATTTTATTGACATCATATTTTTTGATGCTCAAATTCAGAAACCGTAAGCCTGTTAAATACATATTATGTGCAATAGGAAATATTGTACTTTGAATTTGATCTATGAGACCTAGATTAATTTGGGGTCCAAACAACTGATCTAAATTCTAGACCAGATCACATCTATGCATAAAACAAAATTCTAAAGCAATGTAAGTCATTAAGTAGACTAGTACATTATTAAAAAAATTAAGAATCCTGGTTAGATTAATTTTTAAATAAACTTTAGCCAGGTCTTCAGTACGAATAACTGAACAGTATTGGCTTTTATGAAGGTGTAGCTTAACTAGTTTTTCAGGCTTTAGGAAAAGTATTAGAATTTAGTGATAAACTAAACAGTACAAAAATTGGATAGGCTACAGAATATAGCAGCTGAGTCTGCACTAAAAATAACTTAAAACCAAAATAACAAGTTTATGTGAACTGTAATAAAATAAGCCATAGCCTATAATGGCTACAGCATATTGTTTTTAATGTTTAAGTAGGTATAGTATAATAGTAAAATAATTTTATATTACAAATATCAATAAACATTACTTGAAAATAATTAATAAATTTGTTTTATTTAAGTTGTGTATTTTTATTCATTTTTTTTTATGACTTTGAAGAAGAAAAATTCTCAGATTATTAACTTCAAAGAAGGTTTCTGGCGAAAAATTGGATCTAGGTAGTACTTTGGTGGGTCAAAACTAATCATTCATTAGTACTTGTAAAAATAATTAGGGAGAGAAAACAAATACTGTTTTGTAATTTTGGTTTGACAGATTTTTAAATTATTTTAAAAGATATTACTGTATAATTATTAGAAAATAATTGAAATAAACATAGGTGTAAACCAATATAGGAAATCATTGAAAATTATCAGAAATATTTTTAAAAATGTTTAAATATATACTCAAAATAATGTATATTATTGTAATGTACATATTGTACATATATATTTATATTTTAGATAAACACAATTTTATTTCAGCAATACATAGCTGGGAGCAAAA
Organism: Diuraphis noxia; assembly: GCF_037042655.1. Taxonomy (NCBI): domain Eukaryota; kingdom Metazoa; phylum Arthropoda; class Insecta; order Hemiptera; family Aphididae; genus Diuraphis; species Diuraphis noxia. The sequence goes on along the minus strand of NW_028301711.1, from coordinate 102,246,161 downwards.
TACTTTTTGGTTCATGATAATTTAATATTATTCTAAAAACTCACTTTAACTTAAAATTTTTATTAGCTGTGATTAATGTTTTCAACTGTTTTCTATTAATAATATCTACTAGTCTGTGAATTATGAAATAATTTCAGTTAAGTAAATCAAAAATTTTGAGAATATTCATTTATTTTTACCATTTCAAGAGTCGCAATATTACATTGAATCCAACATCAATCTTTAATAATTATACTTCCTATCATCAGTGTTTGGATAGAAACTCTTTTTTTTCTTCATATTTTTAATGAATTTGAACAATTTTTATGAAACTCAATTTATTTACTATTTGATAAATATATGTATATAATCTAGATACTTTAGAAAATGTATATGCTCTAAAGTCTAAATTGTGTTTTTATTTTTATGTTAGGTCATATATGAGTATGGGTTTATAAATAAACTGCTGGTATACTATTCATAAACAAAAAATTAAATGGACCTAATGATTGCATTCATTTTTTCAAAGAATGTGAACTAACACGTTTGAAAAAAATATTAACATGAACAAGTTCTTTTGTGAATGTGAACGAATTCATTTTTTTAGTGAACGTACCAAACACTGCTACCTATATACCACATAATTTTTTACTTTACTAATATTTAGTTCATATTTATGAGAAAAAACCATTAAAACTAAAAAATAAAAAAACTCAACTAAAAACTATACTAAGAACAAATTGCAAAAAATGTCACAAGCTATTAATTTTACTAAAATGATATCTTCTACGATAACTCTTGAATTTTTAGTCAATGATAACATTTTAGATGAAAATTTTAAGCTTTCAGTTCCCGTTGGAGATTTTATATAAGTCAAATTTAAAGGAAAACAATATTTTTAATTTTCTGTTGAATGTGTAGAGGGGGGGGGGGGGTTAAATATTTTTCCAACAGATGTTGATGTTAAAATCATGAAGCTGATACCAAGTAAAAAATTATAAAGAGAAAATATTACATAAACCAAAGTTTACTGAAAACAGTGAAAGAAGTACATTTTTACTAAAATTTGAAGGATTATATTTTTCAAAATACAAAATGGGTTAGTTATTTAATATTATATATTTTATCATATCAATATAATTAATTGTACAACAGTTATTTCTTTATATTATCTTCATAAGTAATTCAATATTTATTTTATACCTCAATTGTTTTTAACATTTATTTTAAGTGTATAAACTTAAGTATAATCTTAGTGTATAATCAAACTTTGTTTTATTTAAATTAAATTATTTTATTTTAGCTTAAAATATCATACAAATGTTCAATAATATCTTACACTTTTGCATAAGTATCAGAAAATAAAAGGCAACCAACGTAGGTGGATAAGAAAAAAAAAATTTTTTAAATGCATAGATACTTTGATGTTTAGGTAAGAAGTACATAATGTATTGAATTAAAAGGTCAAAATATTCTTATAATGTTTTTACAGAATTCTTTTAAAATAAAAACTTAGTCACACAGTATTTTAATGTAGATTAGAAAATAGCTTCTAGGTTATTATTTTTCAAAATACCTTTTAAAAATATTTAGTAGGATTCTTTGGAATTCTATGGAAATCATGGGAGATCATAGAAAATACATGGAAATCAATGGAAACCTGCCATGTGGTGTACAACATTTTGTTATGTGGTTTACCATCTGAAAAAACCTTTTTTTAAATATACAAATGTTATACCTATGCAAATCACTTGCAGATTTAATTTTCGCTTAATAGGAACTTCAGCTAAAATTCATTCTAACCTAAATTATACCAAAAAAAATTATTGTAAAAGGTATGTCCTATATCAAGGATAATTATTAGGTATTTCTGATAACTTGGATATTACAGTCCTAACTTAACCTAACTTTTAGACACGAATACAATTATATATCTGAAGCTCGTCCAATGAGTTGATGAAATAACTATTGGTATAGTACACTCCCTTAAATATACCTACTATATTAACAAATAAAACAAAAACTACACCCCCGATTTTCAATACTAATTATATGGTGCCAGATATGCCACTGCATTAATATCGATTATAATATAATAATAGTAATGTGATTTTTTAAACAAGCAAACGGAAATACGTTTCACGGAAACAGTGTAAATAAATTTCTACAAGAAAGCCATTAGCTTAATTGAAATTTTTACGGCACGCATGGTATTTGCACGCTAGCGACAAGCGTGGTATTCAATAATGGCCGCACAAGCTATACTTACTTGAAAACCGGTCTATAAAAAAATAGACAACTTGGTCGTTCTTCTGAGTTCACGCAGTTGGAGAGTAGATAGATTACCGATTTTGTTGAAACGGTGAGGATAAAAAGTTATTATGCTCCGAATAAACTAAAGAAAAAAAGACTATGAAAAAAATTAAATAAGTAAAGACTAAAGATACGTGTACACAGATTACATAAATAGGTATAGCAATGGTACAATGGCGGGACATTATGTTACGGAGCAAGCTGACTGGCGGATCGCGAACACATGTTGCCATTCCGAGTTACGCTGATGAGAGTGTCACAAGAAATCCAAGGAGAATAAAAAAAATAAAAAGAAAAAAACAGAAAACGTGGTTTTACGGTATCTATACAGCCGCGTCCGTATGTGAGCGTCAAGGTTAACAAAACAATAGATAACGACTACACCATTGTACATGGGTCACATACACGGCTTAAGATAGAATGGTTGCACATCGGGCTATACTCATAGACCTTATACTCATAGACGGAACGTGGTTGTAATTCCGGCGTCCAAGCGTGAGGGCGCTGATCAAGGACGCACGCCCGCACTCCGCACATGCGCACAAGGCCTATCGTATTGTACAATAATTTTTAATTCTGTTGCGCCTGCGACTTATCAACACACCGCGTACTATCACAATAGTATATTACTGTTATATATTTTCTGGTTGTGATTTGAAATTTTCAATTCTTTCAACAAGTGTTTTTCTTGAGTTTTGCCGATTTTCCTTATTTGTATTGTTTAATTTAGTCTCAACTTTCAAATTTGTACTAAGATGCCTAGGAAGTGTATCATTTGCAATGTTTATGAAAGAAGTGGTGGCCAATCATTTTATTCGTAAGTAAAATAATCATATTTTAACATAATAGTCATAATAGTTTCCTTATATTTTTCATGTGTATCTTCGTGGTTTGTTCTATAAAAATATTTTTCTTTAAATATATGTTTTAATACTTTTTTTTTTTTATTAGCTACCAATATTTAAAGAATTATAGCTCAACTATTACAACTAAATATACATAAATAGTTTTATTTTTTATTAATTTTATTTCAGCTTTCCTAAGGATGAAGGTCGCAAGAAGTTGTGGTTAAAAGCTTGTGGAATTAGCCTATATCTACCGTCATATAGAGTTTGTGAGGCTCATTTTTCTAATGAAGACTTTTTACCAAATGGTTACTTAACAAGTATTGCTATTCCAGAAAATATAAAATCTAAACAGCCAGAATTATTAGAATCCACAAATACAGGTATCTACCGTTTATATTTTGTAAATAATAAATAATAGTTTACAGTTAAATCTTAACATTTCAGTCTTATTTTTAAATAATTTTGTTGTAATTCAAAATTGCAGTTTTTGAGTCAACTTCTCAAGAAACTCTGTTGCCCGAAAAAATCACAATCGTATCAACAAATAGTATTTGTGTTACTCCAAAAAGGCGATGTTCTAGTGTATTGCCTGATGTGAGGTACATTATTATTTACATATTTATTACATTATTACATTTTATTACATATATTTATTTATATTACATTATTTACATTATTTAAAACACATTTTTTACATATTCACAGTAATTGATTATTTATATTTATGAACAAAATATTGGTCTTTTTATTTCAAAGTTCAAGTCAAAAACGAAAAAGATTTAATCCAGATACGATTGGGGATTTATCGCCAAGTCACTTTAATACACCGAGGAAAGCTAAAAAGAATTTAGAAATGGTCAAATATAAGTTCAGCCAAAAACAAACCCAAAATGTAAATTTGAAAAAGCAGGTGAAGAGACTGCAGACCAAGCTCAAAACATATGATGACCTTATCCTTCAACTGAAAAGTAAAAATTTCATATCTGAAAATGCATCTGTTCATCTAAAGGTAATATTTTATTTCTTCATTTCTTAATTTTGTGTTTTTTTGTGTTTAATTTGTGTTTTTTGTTTAATTGTTTGGAAAACCTGTTTGAGTGGATGTGATTGGGAAAAAAAAGTGAAGAAATAGATGAAGAATTATAATGAACAACTTAATAAGCTTAAAATTTTATTAATTTATATAATATATAAGTTGTATTTATTAAAATATATATTGTTGATTTTTGCCAAAGTACGCTGTTTTATTTATCAGTTATATGTTAATAATAAACTATGTTAAAAAAATGCATGTGATTTTAAAGTAGGTACTTGAGTAGGGATGTAAGTAATTTAAATGAATATATGTGTACAGTATAATAAAATAAGGCAATAAAACTTGTATCTAATGCCTATGATAATATATGTGAGAAACTCAATTTGTTATTGATGGTTTAAGGGTTTGTAATAAAATATTAAATTACCATAAGCATTTAATTATATTTTATTCTTTCTAGTCTATTGGTTCAGAATCATTGCGTTCTTTAATAGAAAGAAATATGAAAGGTCAAAAACTGCCTTATTCGTCTGAACTAAGAAAATTTGCTATAACATTACAATTTTATTCAACCAAGGCATATCAATATGTAAGGAAAAGTTTTAATAATGTGCTTCCTCATCCCAGAAGCATTAGTAGATGGTATAAAGTTGTTAATGGCGACCCCGGTTTTACTGACGAAGCATTTAAATGCATAGAAAACAAAGCCAAAAATGAGACTGTTATATGCAACATTGTACTTGATGAAATGTCTATTAGAGAACAAACCGACTGGGACGGAACAAAAATGCATGGGTTTGTTGATATGGGTACAAATGTTGAAACGGAAGATGATAACGCAGTTCATGCAAAAAACGCATTTGTTTTTATGGCCGTAGGTATAAATGGCCACTGGAAAATGCCAATTGGATATTTTCTTGTTGCTGGGCTAAATGGATCAGAACGAAGTAATTTGTTGGAGCAGTGCTTAAATCTGATGTCTGAAACTGGTGCAAAAGTGCATTCCGTTACTTTTGATGGAGCATATACAAATGCAACAATGTGTTCAAAATTAGGAGCTTCATTTGATATAAACGATGACTCAAGTTTCTGTATACAAAACCCAGTTAACAATGAGCCAATATTTATATTTTATGATGCATGCCATATGCTCAAATTGGTGCGAAACACATTAGGGGATATGAAATATATGTATAACCAGAATGGACTTGAAATAAGTTGGGATCATATAAAAGCTTTACACTTCAAAGAGAAAGAAGAAGGTTTAAGAGCTGCAACCAAATTATCAAATAAGCACATCTACTATCATAACGAGAAAATGAATGTAAAATTAGCAGCTCAAGTGCTAAGTAATAGTGTGGGGAGCGCTTTAAAATTTTGCAAGTCATTAGGTGATCCAAATTTTAAAAATGTTGACCCTACTGCTGAATTTTGTTTTATGATCAACAATGCATTTGACATTTTAAACTGTAGAACTATGTACTCCAAAAATCCCTTCTGCTTAGCCCTGGACTTAAAAGTATATCAGAAATATGCTGATTTTATTGTTAAGTTTAAGGAATATATATTAGGATTAAAGTTAGCCAATGGTAAACGAGTGGTAGATTCAGGTAGAAAAACTGGCTTCATTGGTCTTATTAGCGCATTATCAAATTTATTAAAGTTATATACATATCTTAGTACTACGAATTCATTGTCTTATATGCTGTCTTACAAACTGTCTCAGGATCACATCGAGACATATTTTAGTTCAATTAGGCAAAGAGGTGGATTCAACAACAATCCTTCCTGTAAACAGTTTAAGTCAGCATATAAGAAATTATTAGTTCACAACGAAATAAGTGGATCACAATATGGCAACTGTATTTCTATACTTGATACAACACAAATGTCAGTAGTAAAAGTAGGACCAGATAGTATTATAAGCAATGATAGTGAACAAAACATAAATATAACTGACCACGATTATTTTAGAGCAATACATAGGATAACTCCCTTTTTAGATGAAGTGACAAGTTATATATCTGGTTTTGTTGTTAAAAAAAATTTTAAAAAAATCAACTGCAATACATGTCATAAATATTTAATTGATGATTCAGAACATATATTTAAATTAATAAGCGAAAAGGATAGAAATAACGCCTTAATTAAACCAAGCCAAGATATTGTTGAAATTTGTCAACAAGCAGAAACAGTTTTTCGAGCTCACGATGTTTTTTTACCTAATATTAAATCAAAAATTTTCTTTGCAATAAAAAACAATATTTATCAAAAACCTTACATTTTTAAACAGCTTGATAATCATTGTCTGGATCAGCAATTATTTAATACTCATAGAGATCAAATAATAAGTCTCACTATATTAACATATTTAAATTTAAGATTTCACCATGCAGCTTTAACAAAAGAAAAAAAAAATAGTAATTCGGTTAGAAAAAAATGTACAAAACTTATTTTATTTAGAAATGAATAATATACGTATCTGGCTTATAATTGTTTTTTTTTTAAACTTAACTTTTTCAAATATTGACTAACTTTTTGTATATATTATTAATACATTTTTAGGGACTGAATTATACTATTATTTAATTCTGAATTATTTTAACTGCACTGCTTATAATTATATTTTTTTTAAACTTAACTTTTTGTAGATATTATTGATCAGTTTTTTGTGACTGAATTGTGACTGTTGACTTTTGAATATAAATTGTTCAATTCAACGATATTATAGAATATAATGTACCTATTAATTATACAAATATATTTTTACTTTTTTTTCCCCCTTTTACTGTCGAATGACGATCCTATTTATGTTTATATTCATTATATCATGATTTATACAATAATATTATAACATATAATATCCAGCTTCTTCTCTAAGTGCTTCTTTTTCCTTCTTTTTCAAGTTCTTCAACTTTCTATATTTATTATTATAAAATGTTCAGTTAGATAATATCATATATACTATATAATATAGTCTGTCGTCCAAGAGCTGCTTTCTTCACCATTTTTATAAAAAGCATATATTAAACTTATTTTATACTAGGTACTACTTACAACTTACTAGTACCTACTTACAAATTACAATAGAACTATTATAGTAATATAGTCTAGCTGATTATAATTTATAAGTCTATTTGGCTTTGGTCTATGCAGTATACAATAATGAAGTTGTAATATTATAATATGGTATGTGTTAATAACAATGTTTTTGGTCGCAAGGAATGGCATCACTGCTGGCACGCTAGGAAAGACCGCACCACCCACCCGCATCCCGCCTGGATGTTCCGTCTATGAGTATAAGGTCTATGGCTATACTACGCAATGTTAGAAGGCGGTATACGAGAGTTCTTATCTAACAAACGAAAAAGTGAACTACTACTAACGCTCTTGGTGGTTGTTAATTGGTACTACAGTATTAAAATATTCCCATTTCCAGCCATAATATTAAATTATTGCATTTTCAATAATAAATATAATATAATTGAGTTAATAAGTAACTCAATTATTATAATCACGATTCACTGATCTCATACTCTATCTATATAATAATTAAATGACAATGTTATGTTTATGTATTATCTTTTAAACGAAATCTCATCACTGTAGTCTGTGTTTGATAATTGGTTTTGTGAATATTCAATTACGTTTATTGCCTTTTTGGTCATTATGCCTAATTATTGTGCAATTCACGAGTCACATTGTGCGTCCAAAACTCTTTTTGGCGTTCCTAAAGAGGACGAAATAAAAAAACTTTGGGAGGATGCTCTAGGTATTAAATTTAAAAAAAGTTTTAGAGTGTGCGCCTCACATTTTAAAGAATGTGATATTATTAGCACATGGGAGTCTGGTGAAGGACTTAATAAGTACACCATAAGTTTACTTCTTTATTGAGCTACATACAATAAGAATTTGTTGTATTATGAATGATATGATATTATTCAATACACTATGTACCTATGTGTTAAAATATGTTGTAGTCTGTAGGTATTATTTTAATTTATAGATATGCTTAAAAAAACACAAATTAAGAAAGGGAGCAATTCCATTAAAATTGTGTGAACCAGAACCCGCAGTGGACCCAGTGGATATTGGAGTAAATAGCAATTAAAATTTGCTGATAGATATTATATCTTTTACTAATAGTATAGAGGCTATTACACACATTGCTATTTACCAAATAGTAAATTTTAAATTAGTGTTTATTTGTTTTGGGATATAAAGTTTTATTACATATGTGAAGCCACTATAAGCACCTTATTATTATTGATGAAATAATTTTTCATTTTATAATTTGATGAGTTTGAAACTTTAAAGGATTATCGGATTATCCATAAAATTTGTAAATTACTAATTAGCAAAGGTGGGCAAGTTAATGAAAATAATTAACTCAATTTAAGTTAAGTTAAGAGGACACAAGATCGATAAGTTAAAAGTTAACAGTTAACAAATTATAAATTTAACTCGATAAGTTAAAAGAAAAAAAAAATTAACTCAGTTTAAAAAAAGTTAATCTATTTTTTTTTAATTATTAAGTAAATCACATAAAGAGTGAATGTGTCTTTCTAGTTTCTAATTTATAAATTATAAATCAATTTGATTTAACTTTTATCATAATGTACACTATATATCCATTACTTTTTTATTATTTATTAAATTAAACTATTTTTAACTTATTAACTTATTAATTTTTTGAATCAACAGAGAAAACCTAAGTTATTTCAACTGTAAATTAAACTAGTTAAGTTTATAAGTTAATTAGAAAACAAACTAACTAGTTAAGTTAAAAATTAAAAAAAAAATTAACTTTTTAACTTAACTTAAACTTTTTAACTAGTTAATGTCCACCTTTGCTAATTAGTACTCTTAGAATACCACAATATAAAAGAAGAATAGAATTTTGATGATGTATATATAAGCAACTAGATAGCGGTGTAACGTAACTTTTAACAGATTTCTGATAAGAACAATTGCCAGAAATTCGTTACTTGTAATCGGTGACTATTTCCCCTTAAAATTGGAATCGGTGATAAAAAAAGAAATTCGTTTTACCAAACCGATCACTTTGGTCACTAACCGGTCACACTTTTTTCTGACGATCTCCAAAAGATGGTTACATTTTATAATCCCCTCCATAATTATTACTTCTCCTAACTAATGGCACATATTATCAATATTATTATTTTAACAAACTATGATAACAATATTATACAAAAATACTAAAAATAGAAAATACAAATTTTAATTTTAAATAACTAAAATAATTTCCACTCGGTAGTTGCCACTTTGCTAGTTGGTGTTAATCTTGTGTATGGTGTTAATTGTGTTAAACTATAATTAAACAATTAAATCTAGGTATATTCTATTTTCAAAATGAGTTCAAATCAAAATCTGTTTGAAAATTATATTGAAGGTGAGTACAATATAGGTAATTTATATACATTTATTTGATATCCAGTATTCTACAGACTTAGGTCCATTCCAAGGCTAACCGGTAGAATTCTATTAGTAACACAAAATAAATTCTGCCAGTTAGCATTAACAGACACTTAACCGGGCATTGTAAGAACGGCCCTTAATAAGTTAAACAAGCTAACATTTCTCAACCTCAGTGTCGGCCTAGCACACCATTGACCACCCTGACAATTTTTTATAAAGGCCATACTAAACAACTCCCCTAATAAAAATATCTGATTGATATGACTGACCGTCTCCACTCTGAATTGTTACTATCATAGGTAGGTATATAAAATTATATGTAAATTGTATATTATACATTATTATACATTATTGTATATTAATGTATATTATACATTTTACTTTACACAATGACATACAAATATTTTAAGCTATTGCCTATTAGGTACATATTAATATCATGAACCTAATCTCAAAAGTCAATAATATAATATGATAAAAATATACAATATTTTAATAATAGTTATAATAAATTTGGAAATTCATATGCTTATATATATAAATATAATTGTTTGGTACAAATATTAATTAATTACTCATGTACAAAAGCCAGTCAGTACCTAATTACTGCATGACAATATTTTATACATTTTGGATCCCCTAGAGACAAACAATGAGGACAAGGCAAACACTGCACAACCCATCGCTAGCAACGTTATAATACATTTTAATACAATATTTGATTAATTTTTTCTCATAATTATAGAGTACATAGTTGAAAAAGATACTGATGTTTCCGTTTTTGGTGATGAACCTATTGGCTTTGACAACTTAAATAGTTATACTGACATTGACAACCCAAATAGTTCTATTAAAGAAAGTAAGTAGGACAAATAATAAAACACATAATGTAGTATCTGTTAACTAAATACTATATTATATATAGGTTCACCCTGGAATGATAAATCAATAAGTCTGCTTTTAAATTTAAGAATGGCTTATGACCATAAATTTAAAAAAGGAGGTCAAGGAAAAAAAATATTGTTTGGAAACAGATTGCTGCAGACATGCATAAAAAAGGAATTTGTGTTGATGGAAAAATTTGTGATGAGAAGTTTAGAAGAATGAAAACGAATTACACTAAACTGCATGATCAGTCCAAACAAACTGGAAGAGGGCCTGTAAAATGGAAGTGATTCAAAGATATGGAAAATATTATACATACCAAGGATACTGCATCTCCTCCAAAAGGTAGTTGGTATTTCATGTAATTAGGGCCAGATTATTATTTTTATGAACTCATAGATACTTTTTTTACTCTCCCTATTTTCCAATACCTATGGGGCTATGTGCAGGGGAGTCATTTCAGTTTTTCTTAGGATGGGGCTAAATTTTTATCAGCCATGTGTTATTTAGTTAAAATAATATGTGTTATACAAGCTTGTTAAAATAATAACAAAACAAATTTTGTTTAAAACTAATGCTTTGTCTATTAAGCAAATGTTTTTTAGAAGAAAAATAAATAGTATATCTAATAATTTATAATAGATGCATATTAATTGCTGAATAAAATAATACTTTTAATTCATTTGCTGAATTATTTAGAGTATTATTTGAAGTATTCCCCTACAATGATTCAGTATAGTAGTTTTTTATTACGCTGTGTCTAGAGCACCGGGCTCTTATATATAAAAAATAATGCATTTGCCTAAAAATCTGATCCCTAGTAATAACAAATACAGATGAAGTGAATGTTATTGGGCTATACAGCCTATACAATTGTATACTATTTGGATATTACTATTTCACTTGAAACTATGGTTTTTTTTTAAAGTTATTACAAATATATCTATTATTTGCAGATATGATATATGAAACACTTATAGCAAAACCTATTCAACAGGTTAATTTTTTTTATTTGAAGGAAGAGTGGTACATGGGTTTAGGAATAATTAATGGATCATTGACAGTGACATGGGCGCGAAATTATAAAAGACCCAATAAACTGACAGCACCGAAGTTGAACATAACCAATAGTGAATGGCATACGGTGAGGTTGAATGTCACAAAATCAGATATAACATTAGAGTTAGACAATTGGATATCAGATCCATATCACCACAATATAGATTCATTCAATTTAAATGATAATATAATTTATCTAGGTAATAAATAAATGTAGAAATATTGTTCATATTTTCTTACAAAAAATATTTTTATAGGAGGAGTTCCAGAAGAGAAATTATTTTTAAATGATAGACAAGAGTTATTTAAAAGCAATTTTCGAGGATGCATCGAACAACTGACTGTTCAAGAAAATGTTATAACTGATTTCAAACACTATGAGAGCGTAAATGTAGATGTGTGTGATACATGGTGAATAATGTCAGTTACATAAATGTGAGCAAAATAATCAATTCTAAAGAATCAGTCAATCAGAATTTCAATCAGTCAATCAATATACTTATGTTTATTATTAATATTATGTTTTTTCTACATTGTCAATTTTTAAATGATATCTTTTCCTATCTTCGGAAGTGATTTCAGTCGGAGCTCCAGACAACAAGTCTTTTCCTTCAAAAGTCTTAGGAAAAGCAATAACATCACGAATGCTATTTGTGTTACACAAAATTGATAGTAATCTATCAACACCTGAAAAAAATTAAAACATTTTTATAAAATACAATTTATTTACTAATTAAAAGCGGTTTGCTTTGAATATTTTTACCTAAAGCTATTCCACCATGTGGAGGACAACCAGACTTCAACGCTTCGACTAAATGAGACATAGTCTCAATAGGTATATTTAAAATGGAACCAATAACTTTAGTTTGCAGATCGGCATCATGTATACGAATTGAACCTCCTCCTACCTCACTTCCATTCAATACCAAATCATAATGGAATCCTTTGACCTATGAAAATAATTTAAAATATTACTGGTATAAAAATAAAAAAAAATTCAAAAGTTATAAGAAAAATTATTTTACCTCTAATAAGTTATCAGAAGTAATTTTTGTTTGTGGTTGTGTGAATGGGTGATGAACTGATTGAATTTGATTAGATTCAATTTCAAATAATGGGAAATCAACTATCCAAACAAAACGCCAACGAGCATCACTTGAATTATCTATATCTATTTTGAAATGCTCGTTAATTTTACCCAGTGCTGATAGCTGTAATTTTAAATTAAACATGAAAATAGGTTAAAAATTCAACAAAGTAGTTTCAAAGTAATAACTTACAGCTTTATATTTTGAACCACTAGCAATAGCTACTAAATCATGTTCAGATATATTATCAGCGGTCAGCACAGCTTCAACGTCAATACCATTAATTATTTTTTGAAGGTTTTCTTTGAAAGTTTTTAATAATCTTATATTTAAAAGACTGAATTTAACATCTGGGTAATTAGTAGATATTAATGTTTTTAAATCATTTATCTGTTTCTTTGACAGTTTGTCTTCAGAATTTTTTAAAACAAGTGCAAAAACTTCATTTGGTGCATTTGGTATGTACTTTGTCCAGTTTGAAATCTGTTAATAATAATTAAATATACATTTAATTTAAAAATATTTATGAGCATATATATATATATATATGATAATTATAATTATAACCACAAATTACTTTTTTTATTTTATAAAACACAAAATATTTTTATAGATATAAAAATTGCAAGTTATTGTATGCATAAATAAACATTATGAACGTCACTAATAAAGTAATGCAATATAGATTGGTTAATTTGCATGAAAATTAAGAGCTCAACTTAGTATTGGAATACTTTTCAATATATAATACAGTGTTGCTGTGGTATCTTAATAATATCGGACACAATAAATTAATAACAAATTACTAAGAGTAATAAAGTAGATTAAAATCAACTTTTATCCAAAATATTTGTAAAATAATTTTATAGTATACTTTAAACTGAAGACTCTATCATTTAAATCATAGTTAAATCTTATAAAATTAGTGATTTTCTTAATCTATAAAATCATTAATAATATCTTTATCTTAATAATTATTTATTTCATGTAGTATAATTTAATATTTATATTGTAACCGCATAATTTACTTAAATTATTATTATGATAAGCGCTTATTTAACAGTCATGTGCTAAAAAGTTCAGATTCCAAAATATCATGTATTGGAAAAATGTTGTGTTTGAAAGGTTGTTTTTCTGATTATTACTAATATACAGAATGATTCTTTTATCGTTGAACACACATTATTTCAAAAAGTATTGACATTTTTCCAAATACTATGTTTTTTTTTTTTAAATTTTAGTCTCATAATTTTGTACATGTTTGTAAAGTTTTAATATTTTCACCCTTATATATTTTATTAGGTAAACAACTATCAACTTTTGATTTTCAAATGGGAACCTATACTAAAAAATGTATACACTAATAAGGCTATTTTTTTCTTTTTACAAATTTTCATTGCATCCATTGATGAGATATTGCTGCTCTAAGATGGGAGATTTTGGTTAGTGTTTATGTGTAAATGTCATATATACAATAAGTAGATGCCCCAGCATTTAGGATTTGTATATGCTTCGGGGTAAAACACTTTTCAAATCAATTCACCAAGTAAACTGTACAGTAAGCTAATGCGAGTCGCCAAGTGTATTTTATAATACCCATTTAGTAGGGTGTCGTGTAGTTTACACTGAAGGTAATTGTGGCACTGGTTATAATAATAGTTATCAAATTATTATAAAGACCAGAAGCTAAAGGTCATAAATTCGATATCGCTCAATCCTATGGCATAATAGACACAAAGTACAATGATTATTAATCGAGGATTCAACAATATCAAATTTATCACTATTATAGCTACTGGTCTTTACAAATAAAAATCCCAGTTCCAACACGACAGTCCTGATTATGTAGTACCTATGTATATTATATAACACCTAAACTCTACCCAACTTTGAGCAGCTATAACTCGCCAATGGATTAACGAAAATTAAAAATTTTGTGGGAAAAATCTTTTAAAAAATAGATTTATTAATTTATACAATTATTATTATAGGTTGTCATTTGAAAATCAAAAGTTTTTTATAATTAAATATAAGAGTGAAAAATTTTTTAATGTTATACGATTGTAGAAAAGCATGTATCTAAGATTTTTGGATAGTTAATCCATACTTATTGGAAGATACTAGATAGCTGAATATTTTAAAGAAAAAAATGAAATAAAAAGTTAGTTTTATTGAAGTATTACTTTTGTACTACATCCGATATCTGGTTTATCACTACCATATGTGAGCATTGCTTCCTCATAAGACAATCGATGAAATGGTGTTTTAATTTTACCCAATTCTGATGGCCAAATAAACGATAACAACTCTTCAATGAGTAACATCACAGAATCTTGGTTAGTAAATGACATTTCAATATCCAACTGAAAAAATTTGTCAATACTAAAAATGTATAATTAGGACTGAGGAAGCCCTAAAATATAAACTAAAACTATGTTCTAGCGGCTTAATTAATAAGCAAAATTAAATATTTTTTAAATTAAACATCAAATAATAGTATTTAAAATGATAACATTGTATAATTATTAAAGAAACAGACAATCCTCAAGTTTGTAAGAGTATATACTCAAATAGACCCGCAGCTACAGCGATAAAATGTGGAGGATTTTAAAGTCTAATGGTATAAAAACTATTTTTCTTTTGGTAAAAGTCATTTAAATTTTAAAGCAACTGTGGATAAATTGCCTTCTAAAAAATATGAGTATACACTTCAAAAAGCATAAAAATTAATTATACTGGTAAATAAGGTGAACAAAATGTGTTTCAAAAGGCAAACAATACCTAAACATACAAAATAATGCAATATAAAATTACAGATTTAGCTTATTCATAAAATGAAACAAATGTGTTTCTAGCAGGCCATTTGTTTTTATGACTACGCAAAACAAATATACAATCGATTAAAGTCTTCTGTCTTACTTTATACCTATAAGTTATATATTATACTACACACTATATATTATTTATTTATTGACTTAAGTTTACTTGAGTGAATTCTGGTTGTCTGTCAGATTTAGCACCTTCATCTCTGTAGCATTTTGCTACTTGAAAATATCTATCTATGGAACCAACCATCAACATTTGTTTTAATTGCTGAGGGCTTTGAACTAATGAATAACATTTTCCTTTTTCATGAGTTGGTACAATGAATTCTTGTGCGCCCTATAAATAACAATAGACTAATTAAAATAAATATAAATTAATTATTTGAATAATAATTACACCATGCGTCTTTTTGAATAATGTAGGAGTTTCAACTTCAACAAACGAACGGTGATTAATCAAAAATTCTCTCATTTTCATCAACAACTTTGATCTTAGGCGCAAATTATATTGCATTTCAGGATATCGCAAATCCACATAACGATATTTTAATCTTAACGATTCATTTGCCTATAATCAATATTACATTTTCAATAAAAACTAATATAAAGAGGCTGTCACACCAGCATGTAGTCACTACTTCTTGTCTAACATATGGACAACATGGCAATTTGTGTTCAGCAATTTTAATTTGTGTGATAAGCTTTATATCAGAGTGCATTTAATCTATTATAAAATGTAAAGGAATGATGTGTGTGTATTATCTTGTTAGTTTTTGGCAATATTTTAATAGTAATTGAGTTACAACCATTTTGAATTTGAAATATTTTCCATAGTCTTAACAGTCATAATTATACAGTCCAGTTTGAGAAGAGAGCAACTAAGTGGCAACCACAACACTTCATAGATCTTAGTTTATGTATGACTGTTGGCGACATCATCCACATGGTGGAATAAATGAGACCACCTTGCCAATTGGATGTATGACAAAGTTGCGCTCTCAAGAAGGACTGACTATAATTTAAAAATTAAAATATCCTAAAAAGCCAACAAGAGAATATATACCTTGGGTTTTATTTAAAGTTTCATTAAATTAATTGATACAAATTCACTAAAATATTAAGTTAACAACATAATATTGGAACTGCCATACATAAATATTGCTATGTTATGCATAAATAAGATTACCTTATTAAACTTTCGTAATTGAAATGGTAATTTGGTGTCAACAGCATTAAGTAGCAGTAATTGATCAATGATTACTTCTATCATTCCTGTTGCTTGATTCTATAGTTAACATAAATACACAAATAAAAAATTATATACAAGTTATATGTAAATATTTACATATGTATATATAAATATACAAATAAACCTCACTTTGTTTATTTCCTCAACAGGCCTTAATTTTACTTTACCATAACACATCAAAACTGATTCCAGAGGAATTTTTTTAATAAAATCATTTAATTCGGTGCCTAATTTAAAATATAGTAATTAATAGGTTGATAAAATTACAGATACAATTGAGAAAAAAAAATAACAATACTTGCGTTTTCAGGAGTAATGAGTTGCGTTGAACCATAGCCATCTCTTAGAACTATAAAACGATTTAATCGTACATACTCTAACCAACCACAAAGAATAACTGATTTTCCACAATCTTCACTTCTCAGTTGGTCACATGTGTGAGTACGGGAGGTGTATAAATTAACATTTGAATTGTCTAAGAAAATAAAAAATATTAATCTGTATATTAAAATACACTACTCATTATGACAATGAGACAATTTAAAGACATATTATAATCAAGGATCTTATACTAATAGATGGAACATCTAGTATTTCCCACACTGAATGCTGATTGTGTTGTTCCACATTTCTGTAGATGTGAGTAGATCACACCAGATTGTGTGTAATTATCAACAAAACAACATAAATATGTAATTATTATTTTTTTTTTTTATTTCCACCGTAAATTCCAGTTTAAAACAAGACCTAAATATTTAACTGTCTTAACCCTACTTATTTTTGGCAGTTACATAATTTAAAATTTAAATCTCGATTTTTACAAGAGTGAATAATAATATCATCGAATGGTATGTACGTATTATAAATTGAGAAAGCAATGAAAACACTTTTACTTATATTCAAAGTCAACTTATTATTATTTAGTTCTTTAAAAACAGTATTTATTCCAACAGTTGTTTTTTGATGAACGTCATCCCAACGTTTCCGGAAAAAAGTAGACAGGTATCATCAGCATAGGTTATAACTTGACCGTCAATAAGTAGGTTACAGATGTTATTTATATACAAAATGAATAAAAGGGGTCCTAAAACACTGCCTTGCGGTACACCGTAATCGATTTCACACTCAGCGCTATGAACGCCATTTATCGAAACAACTTGTTTATGGTTTTTTACAGCTAGGTCTTTACCAACGCTTATGAAGAAAGAATTAAAAATATTTGCTATATTTGCTGGATCTTTTTGTGGGTTAACTGTTTGACTATTATTTTTGAATATATCATTGTTTGAGTTATTATTGTTTCCTGTTAAATTGTTTATTAATTTCCAAGTTAGTTTAGGATTAGTGATTACACTAGAAAATTTTGATTTGTAAAAAAGTATTTTCCTTGCTCTTAGAATTGAAGTAAAATTATTACGATATTTAATGAAATAAGCACGTAAGTTAACATTATTAGGATGTTTTTTAACCAGTTTAGAAATATAATTTTTACGACGAGCCGAAATTAACAGTCCCTTTGTCATCCATTCTTTAATGAATTTATTTTTAGAATTAAACTTAATTTCGTAGCTAGAGTTTTCAATATGCTTTAAGAACTTTGCATATAATATATCAATTAGTTTGTTCATATTTAATGTACTATTCAAAACAGACCAATTTTCTTTGTAATTTTTATTGTATTATATTATATAGTTCATGAATATTTTTGACAAGTTTAAAATGAATTTAATGAATTATGAATAAACTTGTAGTAAATCTTACTATTAAATCTTACTAGTAATTTGTTTGATTTTTGATTTAAATGTTTTTATTGCATTAGCTTATTATAATAATACATCACTGAACGCAATTTGCTACCATCGCACCCCTAAACCACGTCAGCCTTATTTTTCGTCAGCGTCTGTTTATTATTATAAGCCATGAAATCAATGACTATAATAGTATACTGCTTACTGTATAATCCAGACTCGTATTTATGTTCATTCACAATTTCTTTAATGTCTACAGTTTTTGCAATACTAAATTTATATCGTTTTGTGAGTATATTTTTATTTATGTTTGCTGACAATATTCTCAAATCACTTGAAATTAAATTCTGTAAAGTAATCATAAATTAATCAAACACATAATTACTGCCAAAATTATATTCTATTTGAGTTAAGAAACATACTCAGACAGAGGCCGACTTGTACCTACTCAGAGCTAGAGCTTCATTACATGGTGAGCATACAAACAGTAAGCTGGTGGTGGGGGAAATTAATATGGATGCTGTTTAACTGTCACAAGCTGTAATATAGGCACTGGTGAGCATGTTTCACATCCTCTATAGAAGACCATATACAGTAGAACCTCGATTATCCAAACTAATTGGGACCACACCAAGGTCTGAGAATTGAAACCTAAAAAAATATTATTATTTGTACAATGAGTATAGAACTATTATTGTATACCTATTACAGACTTATTATACTTAAAATTGCACATTAGGTACATATTATGTTATTATTTATTATAAATATAAGAATATCATTAAATTTCATGTACTTATAATAATGTATGTGCTAATTAACTGTGACCGTGATATTTTGTACATTGACATATGGATACATAAACTGAAACGAAATAATGTTTGGATGATCAAGGTCTTCTGTAGTAAATAATATAATCATAACTTGCCTGGCAAATATATTTCTGTAGGAAGAGACTTGTTTTACCTCCAATTGAGTATTTTAAGTTATACATATTTCTTGACAAATTAATATGATCTGTTTATCTGCTCAAAGCTCATCTGTTTTCAGAAAATTAATTTAATATTAAAAAATTGAGTCAACTTTTACAATAATTAATGGGATGTGTTTAAGAAGACGCAACACCTGTATTTGTTGTTTCAGTCTTAAAAATGGGTAACATAGCAAATTTACGCTCAGTAGTTCACGTTTTACTCCGTTAGCTTAACAATTAGAGTGAATAGAAATACAAAAACTTGATGGCAAGTACATCATCTGTGTTTTTGTTGGAAGTATTCTTACAATAGATCAGTTTTTAAGTGACTCATGAGCATTTTTAATTTACAATTTATTATATGCGCATAACTCAATTAAAAAATTGAATTATTGTGAAAATATTTCCAAAAAAACAGATAATGTTCTTAACATCAAGTTTCATAAAAGGTCTATTCACTGTAATTGTAAAGTTAACGGAGTAAAATGTGAACTGCTGAGCGTACATTTGCTATGTTACGTGTTTGTAAGACTGAGACAACAAAATATACCCTCTTAAGGTTAAAAGTATAAAAGAATATCATTGTTTTGTTGAATGGTTGCGAACTGCAATAAACCATTGTTAAAACAGAATCTGTATGTTTGAGCAAGGTGACAATAATTGAGATTAGTACTTACAAATTCATGATTATATTGAAATAATCATTTATCACCACACTGATCCGTTACACGTCAAATTGCGTTTACACGATCTGAAGTCTTCAGCCTACAAAATTAACATGGGTGTAAAAGAATACAACTATTACATTTCGTCAATGTACTTAAGTGATAAATGACACGATTTCGGACGATAGGGGTAGAACTGTTAACAACAATTGAGTCGATTTTCTGGAGACATTCAAAAGGTTACTTACTATTTTGAAAAAAAAAACAATCACAATATTTGAAGAGAAAATTTGCGCATTATATTTTATATCATTCATTGATTTTAATAACATAGTTTAAAATTATTGTTAGTTATTATCTACGTAGATAACGTGGAGGCAATGAACATAATGTTAACAATTATGATTTATGTTATATGGTGGAGGTAGGATTAATATTATTCCGCAAAACAAAATATTACATGCCGATATTATTATTCGTTATTTAATAGAATTCGAGCTGAAAACAACAATTATAAATTACGTTATGCGAGCATTTGTTGTCTCCGTCTTGTCAGCGCGTAACTTGGCCAATTATACGATCAGCAGATAACGTTTAGTTTCGTTAGGTAATTTAAAAATTAGAATGAGTCGACTTATCATAAAACTTGATAGTAATAACTCTAAGAACATTAGGTGTTTAATATTTTGTAAATTACAAATGCTCATAACTCACTTAAAAACTGACTTATCGTAAAAAAGAAAACCACACACACACACTCACAATGTTTTATGTTCTTACCATAAAGTTTTATAATAAATTAGATTCACTCTTTATTTTTAAGCAAACGAAGATCTAAATATGATCTGCCGTTCGTCAATTTGGTACCTATGTTATTTACGCACTTAGCAGTAGAGTACTAAATGTATGTGTATTGTGTGTCGTCCTATTTTCTAATATATGTTATTTTATTTATATTCAAACGGTTTAATCTTCATCTTGTCTTCTTCCCACCATAAACAACTAATTTTGGTTTTGATATTTTGTGTAAAATTATAAAACAATTATAAAAATTATAAAGCTAATCATTAATTTCATACATACTTACGGAGCACAAATTGATCAAGACCTCGTGAAACTGTGCGTAATGTGTTATCAGTTATAACATATTATGTAGAAAATATTAATTACCTACTCACACATGCCATTGTTGTATGTTTCCACCGATAAATAAAGCAGACAATAGACATTGAAAGGTAATTTTAAATACAACTAGGTACATGAAAAAAAAAATTAGAACTGTCTAAGAGTTTTTAGCTATACAATTTTAACCATTTTTTTTAGATTTTGTGTGTAGCGATGATGTATTGTATTTACAATGTTTCTTTTCTGTCTAATCAACATTTTCGGTGAATCCGGTAATAAAATGCTTTGATTTTGGATATTGACATTTTTCTGTTAGAAATATGAATGTAGTAGGTACTTTTAAAAGGAAAATCAACTGTAATTTTCAAAGCGTAGCAAAAAAAAATTTAAATTTAAAAAAAAAAGTAATTGCTAATTTAGGAAAAAAATTGATTTCATTTATTTTTAGTTTAACTCATATGCTATAGTAACCTGAGTCACAAAAATTTAAATTCCTATATAAATTTTCTATTCTTTATACATATAATGTGAAATCTATAAAAGTTTTTTTTTTTAAAGCTAACATAAGAAATTTCAATAGAAAATTCCCAAAAAGGTTTTCTACTTCTATCAAAAAATAAAGTTCACACCATTTAAATATAGGTAGCCATAAAATATTTTCAATTTTTATTAATAAATCTGATTAGGTATATTTTTTCAAGTATGCTATAAAATGACACAATAACTCCACTCAGAATGGTATTTCATAATCAATAATTTATCTTTGAATTCAAATATAACACATCCATTACAATGACATAGGTACTCCAAAATTTTACAGCAGAACAGTACTTAATTGTGACTGGTTCATCTTTTTTTAAACATAAGCTAATTATTACAATTATAATATTTTGATACAGATAGACTTTTCTTGATAATTGAGAATTACTGTAGATTTTGTTGACAAAATTGTTGGTATAAGGTTGTGAGAATATTTAAAAAAAAATAAGTAGAATATTTTTATTTTATTAAGTTTATTTTAAGTATCCATCTAAATCTAAATGCAATAATTGATATGTTTATGTATAAAAATATTTTAAACACATTAAGTAGATTTTAATTATATTAACCTATGTATAACATTTTTATTAGTTATTTTACTGTTATATAATAAGAATAGAATTTATAAAAATATAAAAGACATACATTTTTAGGTGACATTATTTTAAATAATTTATATACAATAATAAATTCATAACATACGATTACAAAAAAAACAGATTCTTAATAAATAACTTACAATATCTTATTAAAAGAAGAACCCGATAATACATATTTTGAACTAATACTACATTAAATCTTAGTGCATAAATTTAAGATTCAATATTGATAATTTTCAATGTTAGTGGAACATGAAGTATGGATGCCGTCTTTCTGAAACATATTTATTGTATTTTTCTAATATTAAACGGATATCCTTCAATTCTCTGTACATTGATGCAGTTTTTTCTTCCCTTTTTACAGAATAATTGCCCCGTTTTTTATAGCTTAAAATCTTTTTATCCATGTTTTGGATTTTAATATTAATCTTTTCAAGACACCCCTCTTCACTGCATTTATGTAGATAGTCATTAATTTGTTTTGGGGATATTCCTCTTAAATGACTTAATGAATCATCCCAATAAATTAACCTTGCAATGAATTCATAGCTGATTTTTTTAGCCATACATGAAGGCTCAGTTATGGGCTTGACATGATTATTAGTCAGATTTGATTTAAGTGTTTCTCTTGAAATAATTAATTGTTTCCCATCCTCATTGTAAAACACAAATCTCATTACAGGTTGAAAAGCCTGACTTGAAACTGATGTTTCTATCTCTCTGTGGCTCATACTTAATTTATTTTTCAACAATTGTTTTGCCAAAATTTTGTCTGTATTATTTTCGTCAAAGTTAGGTGGTCTATCATCCATTTGGCCGTCAACATTATTTTCATAATCATTTATCATATTGTCTAACCACAATAAATCTTCTCTGTTTGCACGAGCAACAAAAAGTTTAACCATAAACCAAAATGATACTGATGGTTTACATTGTTTTGATAACAGTTCTCTTTTAGAAGCGTCAAGTTTGGCATTGGCGTTACAGCAGCATTCATTATTGGACAATAAATGATTTGATTTTTCTCCTTTTCTAGCTGATTTTCCAATACCACTAGTTCCTTCACCGTGTCGAGTTTGTTTCTTTGAAGACATTATTGCTTGTGTTATGGTTTAACAGCAGTTTCTATAAAACAATACATAGATCTATTAATATTGATATGGAATTGTCTTAATTGTTAAATTAATAAATAATAAATTAGTTAATACATTTGTCCTGAGAATTTGAAAATTAATTAGTTTATTTAATAGTAAAATTGATTCTTGAATGAATTGAATAATACAAATACACATGGAAATTATTGCATTGTCAATTTTTTATTTTTAGGAAAAAAATGGTTTTTTTTCTTATTGTTAAATCATAAATATTAAATAAATAATTTAACACTAAACTAAGTTTAGGATGTTCTTTTAATTTAGACTTATTATCTGTAAAGAAAGTACTTAAATTTATACCTACTATTATAGTACCTACATAATAAATATTGTTTAATGAAAGTAATTATAGCAATAATAATATGTTTATGTGAAATTGTGTGAAAGAATACCTACTAAATAGTAATTTTTATGATGACTTAATTTTTTTTAGGATGAAATAATTTAAAATGATTTATGGTTAATTTTAGTTATTCAATGCTTCTATGGCTGCAGGAATTCAGTTCTACAAAAATAAAAATTATTTAGGATTTGAAAATTGTGAAGAAACTATCAAATTTACTGTAATAATGAATAGTATGTTTGATGCATTGAACAGAAAATTCCTTGCTGAAGGAATTAAAAAAAATTCCATAGACATAGTGGTTTTCTATGTGTATTTGTGTTGTTGTTTGAATGCATTGTTAACTGCATGTTTGTTTTTTTGTGAAATATTTTCTTATTTATGTATTCTGTTATAATATTAAGAGGACGCCCCACACCCGCATGTGTTGTCTTTGTCTTTCAAGTGCGTAACATGGCAAATTTTATGCTCAGCAGTTCCAATTTAGCTCCATTAGTTTACAACTTAGAGTAAATTGACTTCTTATAAGAATTAAAGGTAATATTATTATCTAGGTTTTCACAGAGGCTTTTTATTATATTTCAATTTTGAAGCAAGTTATGAGTATTTTAAGATATACAAGCAATTCACAGTTTTAAAAATACTCATAAGTTGCTTCAAAATTGAAATATAATAAAAAGCCTCTGTGAAAACCTAGATAATAATGTTACCTTTAATTCTTATAAGAAGTCAATTTACTATAAGTTGTAAACTAACAGAGCTAAATTGGAACTGCTGAGCATAAAATTTGTCATGTTACGCACTTAAATGACGAAGACAACACATGCGGGTGTGGCGTCCTCTTAATATTAAAATATTAACAAATTATAAAAACTGTATGAAAATTTTCATAGTATATCTAAATGGATCTATACCTAAAAAAGTATAGTGTACCTAAATGTTTTTTATGTTTGTTGTATTAATTTTAATGTATATCACTAGTGTTGGTTTTGTGTTTCAACATATTGTAACATTATTATAATAGTATTAATAAGCTTTATATTTATAGAATTTAAAAGAAAGTTAACAATGGATAAAAGAATGGGAATGTAATTTGAAAAATAACCTTATTAGTGATACTGATTTTTTAACCAAACAGACAGCGGAAGGCCTAAAAATTACATTACAATCAACTATTGACTTGGTTAATGTTTTATTAAACAATTATGGTTTTAATTATGTTCTAACAGCAAAAATAAATCAAGATTGTTTAGAATTATTAGGTACCTTTTATAAATATCTATTAAATTATATTAAATTTAAATTGTATTATTATTAATTAAATATTAATTTGATTATTTATATTTATTATACCGGGTGATTCTTTTATCATTGAACACTCATTATTTCAAAAATTATTAATGTTTTTGAAAATATTATTTTATAATTTTATATAGTTTCAAGTTGTTGAAAAACCAACGTTTTTATTAAAAAATTATATTTTTAAATATTTTTTATCCTTTTTTAAAAATTTTTTTTACTTTTTTGAATGACAACATTGAGTTTTATTTTCATATTCCAAAGCAGAATATTTTTCTAATTATTTTGATTCATAAAAATCGAATTTAGGACGAGTAGTTTATGAGTAATTAAATTTTAGACAAGCGGAGTAGTGGACAAAAATTTTGAGGGGTAACCCCGTACCACTCCACTCTGCCAAACTAAACTTTAAATACTTATAACTCTTAAGTCCTAAATTCGATTTTTTTGAATCAAAATACTTAGAAAAATATTCTGCTTTGGAATATGAAATTAAAACTCTATGTTGTCATTCAAAAAAGTAAAAAACTTGACAACTTGATACTATGTAAAAAATCTTTTCAAAAACATTGGTAATTTTTGAAATAATGAGTGTTCAATGATAAAAGAATCACCCGCTATATGAACTTTGTACAGAAGTTTTTTGGTATTATAAGACAAATATCTGGTCCAAATGACCACTCGACAACACCCACAATTTTACAATTCTAGAATGCTTTCGATTAATTCTCTGATTAAACCTCCAAAAGCTGGAAACTTTTCTGTTAATTCAGGTATGTTCTTAATTTTACAATATTCCTAACCAAAGTTATAAACAAAATTTTTTTTATCCTTGAAAATGTACCGGCTATCTCTGTAAAAAATTTTAAAGAAATTATTAATGACCCTTTAAATTCATCTATTAGATAAAATAAAATACAACAGTTAAAAGATAAAATTGACCAAATTATTGAAAATAATATTGATGATTTAGAAGATATTATTACAACAGAACTATGTCATTCATTACTTTTGGAATCTCCTAGTTTTAACTGTACAGTTTACTATTTATCAGGGTATTAAATCTAATTTAATCTTAAGTAATGATTATAATGCTTAGTGGATATTAAGATTGCATAATATTTTATTTTATAATTTTTAGATATATAGCTAGAAAACTCATAAAAAGAACTAAATGTGAATTATGCATAACTGGTTTAAAAAATTTAAGTAGTAATTCATCTCCTGAAGCAGAACTTGTTAATTTAAAGTCAAAGGGATATTTAACACATCCTAATCAAAATTTATTTCTTATTCTGAGGAGTTTAGAGTTAAGTTTTGTGAAACATGCAGACTCTATAGATGTGTTTAATGAAACATTGTCATATTTTTTAAGCACAATTAATACTTTGACATTTGAATGTAACATGCATCAAACTGATATACTTACAGATATATGTAGCACATTTGTCATAATTAGAATGAGACAGTATATATATATTAAAAATCAAATGAATAAAAAACAAAATAAAACTAAAAATATTTAACTAATTTAACTAAACTAAAATTATAAACAAAATATAAATGTGTAACAGTATCTGTCATTCTGTGTTCTTAATACTTTTTATAACGTAAATTTCTAAATTAGTGATATGAATATATGATGAAAGGTAGTATATTATCAATTATAATTATTCAAATTTGTGATTCAATATTCTAACATTTGGAGCGCCAGTTCTCGGTTCTACTTGTCATTGTAATAACAAGGAAACTCGGAGAGTCACTTTATTATACTTCGTTGTGCAACCATATTATCTATAACCGTGCCTAAAACTAAATATTTAAAAAAGTTATGGGTATTGGCCTGT
Organism: Diuraphis noxia; assembly: GCF_037042655.1. Classification (NCBI taxonomy): domain Eukaryota; kingdom Metazoa; phylum Arthropoda; class Insecta; order Hemiptera; family Aphididae; genus Diuraphis; species Diuraphis noxia. The sequence goes on along the minus strand of NW_028301711.1, from coordinate 102,219,147 downwards.
GATAAATAAAAAAAATATTTTTTTTTAATTTACTAGGTCTGTCATAGGAACCATTTAAAAGCGAATACACAAAAAATATATCAATAAGATTGCAGTCTAGATTTTATTGACATCATATTTTTTGATGCTCAAATTCAGAAACCGTAAGCCTGTTAAATACATATTATGTGCAATAGGAAATATTGTACTTTGAATTTGATCTATGAGACCTAGATTAATTTGGGGTCCAAACAACTGATCTAAATTCTAGACCAGATCACATCTATGCATAAAACAAAATTCTAAAGCAATGTAAGTCATTAAGTAGACTAGTACATTATTAAAAAAATTAAGAATCCTGGTTAGATTAATTTTTAAATAAACTTTAGCCAGGTCTTCAGTACGAATAACTGAACAGTATTGGCTTTTATGAAGGTGTAGCTTAACTAGTTTTTCAGGCTTTAGGAAAAGTATTAGAATTTAGTGATAAACTAAACAGTACAAAAATTGGATAGGCTACAGAATATAGCAGCTGAGTCTGCACTAAAAATAACTTAAAACCAAAATAACAAGTTTATGTGAACTGTAATAAAATAAGCCATAGCCTATAATGGCTACAGCATATTGTTTTTAATGTTTAAGTAGGTATAGTATAATAGTAAAATAATTTTATATTACAAATATCAATAAACATTACTTGAAAATAATTAATAAATTTGTTTTATTTAAGTTGTGTATTTTTATTCATTTTTTTTTATGACTTTGAAGAAGAAAAATTCTCAGATTATTAACTTCAAAGAAGGTTTCTGGCGAAAAATTGGATCTAGGTAGTACTTTGGTGGGTCAAAACTAATCATTCATTAGTACTTGTAAAAATAATTAGGGAGAGAAAACAAATACTGTTTTGTAATTTTGGTTTGACAGATTTTTAAATTATTTTAAAAGATATTACTGTATAATTATTAGAAAATAATTGAAATAAACATAGGTGTAAACCAATATAGGAAATCATTGAAAATTATCAGAAATATTTTTAAAAATGTTTAAATATATACTCAAAATAATGTATATTATTGTAATGTACATATTGTACATATATATTTATATTTTAGATAAACACAATTTTATTTCAGCAATACATAGCTGGGAGCAAAATACTTTTTGGTTCATGATAATTTAATATTATTCTAAAAACTCACTTTAACTTAAAATTTTTATTAGCTGTGATTAATGTTTTCAACTGTTTTCTATTAATAATATCTACTAGTCTGTGAATTATGAAATAATTTCAGTTAAGTAAATCAAAAATTTTGAGAATATTCATTTATTTTTACCATTTCAAGAGTCGCAATATTACATTGAATCCAACATCAATCTTTAATAATTATACTTCCTATCATCAGTGTTTGGATAGAAACTCTTTTTTTTCTTCATATTTTTAATGAATTTGAACAATTTTTATGAAACTCAATTTATTTACTATTTGATAAATATATGTATATAATCTAGATACTTTAGAAAATGTATATGCTCTAAAGTCTAAATTGTGTTTTTATTTTTATGTTAGGTCATATATGAGTATGGGTTTATAAATAAACTGCTGGTATACTATTCATAAACAAAAAATTAAATGGACCTAATGATTGCATTCATTTTTTCAAAGAATGTGAACTAACACGTTTGAAAAAAATATTAACATGAACAAGTTCTTTTGTGAATTTTAACGAATTCATTTTTTTAGTGAACGTACCAAACACTGCTACCTATATACCACATAATTTTTTACTTTACTAATATTTAGTTCATATTTATGAGAAAAAACCATTAAAACTAAAAAATAAAAAAACTCAACTAAAAACTATACTAAGAACAAATTGCAAAAAATGTCACAAGCTATTAATTTTACTAAAATGATATCTTCTACGATAACTCTTGAATTTTTAGTCAATGATAACATTTTAGATGAAAATTTTAAGCTTTCAGTTCCCGTTGGAGATTTTATATAAGTCAAATTTAAAGGAAAACAATATTTTTAATTTTCTGTTGAATGTGTAGAGGGGGGGGGGGGTTAAATATTTTTCCAACAGATGTTGATGTTAAAATCATGAAGCTGATACCAAATAAAAAATTATAAAGAGAAAATATTACATAAACCAAAGTTTACTGAAAACAGTGAAAGAAGTACATTTTTACTAAAATTTGAAGGATTATATTTTTCAAAATACAAAATGGGTTAGTTATTTAATATTATATATTTTATCATATCAATATAATTAATTGTACAACAGTTATTTCTTTATATTATCTTCATAAGTAATTCAATATTTATTTTATACCTCAATTGTTTTTAACATTTATTTTAAGTGTATAAACTTAAGTATAATCTTAGTGTATAATCAAACTTTGTTTTATTTAAATTAAATTATTTTATTTTAGCTTAAAATATCATACAAATGTTCAATAATATCTTACACTTTTGCATAAGTATCAGAAAATAAAAGGCAACCAACGTAGGTGGATAAGAAAAAAAATTTTTTTAAATGCATAGATACTTTGATGTTTAGATAAGAAGTACATAATGTATTGAATTAAAAGGTCAAAATATTCTTATAATGTTTTTACAGAATTCTTTTAAAATAAAAACTTAGTCACACAGTATTTTAATGTAGATTAGAAAATAGCTTCTAGGTTATTATTTTTCAAAATACCTTTTAAAAATATTTAGTAGGATTCTTTGGAATTCTATGGAAATCATGGGAGATCATAGAAAATACATGGAAATCAATGGAAACCTGCCATGTGGTGTACAACATTTTGTTATGTGGTTTACCATCTGAAAAAAACCTTTTTTTAAATATACAAATGTTATACCTATGCAAATCACTTGCAGATTTAATTTTCGCTTAATAGGAACTTCAGCTAAAATTCATTCCAACCTAAATTATACCAAAAAAAATTATTGTAAAAGGTATGTCCTATATCAAGGATAATTATTAGGTATTTCTGATAACTTGGATATTACAGTCCTAACTTAACCTAACTTTTAGACACGAATACAATTATATATCTGAAGCTCGTCCAATGAGTTGATGAAATAACTATTGGTATAGTACACTCCCTTAAATAATATACCTACTATATTAACAAATAAAACAAAAACTACACCCCCGATTTTCAATACTAATTATATGGTGCCAGATATGCCACTGCATTAATATCGATTATAATATAATAATAGTAATGTGATTTTTTAAACAAGCAAACGGAAATACGTTTCACGGAAACAGTGTAAATAAATTTCTACAAGAAAGCCATTAGCTTAATTGAAATTTTTACGGCACGCATGGTATTTGCACGCTAGCGACAAGCGTGGTATTCAATAATGGCCGCACAAGCTATACTTACTTGAAAACCGGTCTATAAAAAAATAGACAACTTGGTCGTTCTTCTGAGTTCACGCAGTTGGAGAGTAGATAGATTACCGATTTTGTTGAAACGGTGAGGATAAAAAGTTATTATGCTCCGAATAAACTAAAGAAAAAAAGACTATGAAAAAAATTAAATAAGTAAAGACTAAAGATACGTGTACAGAGATTACATAAATAGGTATAGCAATGGTACAATGGCGGGACATTATGTTACGGAGCAAGCTGACTGGCGGATTGCGAACACATGTTGCCATTCCGAGTTACGCTGATGAGAGTGTCACAAGAAATCCAAGGAGAATAAAAAAAAGAAAAAGAAAAAAACAGAAAACGTGGTTTTACGGTATCTATACAGCCGCGTCCGTATGTGAGCGTCAAGGTTAACAAAACAATAGATAACGACTACCCCATTGTACATGGGTCACAGACTAAAAAAAAATTTTTGTAGATGTTATCCACGATATTTTTGAAGGTGTATGTCATTACGAGATGTGCCACATTATAAAATATTATGTGAACACTGAATACTATTAAAATATTTTCCTTGACAACTTTAAATAATCGTAAAAAAAATTTCAACTATGGTCCAATTGAAGTTGGTAACATTTCACCTGAAATAACAGATTTAAATTTAAGTAAATTACATTTAAAAATGTCTGCTAGGGAAATGATGACATTCATTCACTTTTTTTCTCTTATGATTGGAGATTTGGTTCCTGAAGGTGATGAACTATGGAATTTTTATTTAACGCTTCTCAAAATCGTTGATTGCTTATTGTCATATGAATTTACTAATAGTACCATTATAAATCTCAAACAATTAATAACACAACATAATTATTTATATGTTAGGTACTCTTTTTAATGACAAACTGAAGCCCAAGCATCATAATTTGATTCATTATCCTACTGTAATCGAACATTCTGGTCCACCTAGGCATTACTGGTGCTTTAGATTCGAAGATAAACATAAGGAACTAAAAATGTATGGTCGATCAACATCTTCAAGAAAGAATATAACATTAACACTGGCTAAAAAGTTTCAATTTAAATTTGCACACTACTTATTACATTTAAATACTGAAAAGATAGTAGTTAATTTAAAACACAATATTTGTAGTGTTTATGTACAACCTATTTGGGACATGCTTTTTATTTCAATAGCAGATTTCAAGTGTTATAGTCAAATAGAATATATGGGCACAATATATAAAAGAGGTTACTATTTAACCAAGTACATTGAAGATTTATGCTTATTTGAAATTTTTGAAATATTAGTATTGAATTGTTCAAGTGATAAAGTGTACATAGCTAAACAAATTAAAATAGTCTGTCACCATTCACATCTTGAGTCCTTTGAAGTTGATGGAAATAAATGCATTGTTAATGAGTGTTCAATATTTCATATTAATGAATTCAGTGGACCACCCATTAATATCACTAAAATAGCTTCTGGAAAATCAATGATACACCCAAAAGAATATTGTTTTTAATATATATTTTTTTATTTTTAACCTAATTTGTATTAATGTATTATGATATAATGTAGTGTCGTTTTGCCTCCCCCCCCTGTAAAAGTTAAAAAGTTATTTTAACATTAAAATAAACAATGCGTTATAATATACATAATGGCTAATATTAAAAATATCCATTTTTCATTCATGATAATAATAAATAAATAATCATAAAATCAATAATATTCCAGAACAATACTGATAATGATAAATCCTTCAGTATTATGCTTACATAGGACAACTATTATATTAGATAAACATTTTATTGGAAGATTAAAACTGTTGTTTGGATTTATATCCTCAATATTATAGAAATGTACTTATTTTGGTTATGATTTCAATAATATCATAATCATATTTTCTTTTATCATTTTTATTTGGTATTGAATATTGAATAATTACAATTTTTTGTACATTTTTTTCTACCTACTGTTGTATATTTTGCACGGAGAGGGAAGGGTAAAACTACCTCTTGAAAATATTTATAATTTTTACTTTTCAGATGGTAAAAATACAGTTTTATTGTATTTATTACATGCTATACTAGTACCTACTGCAAAGAAAATTACTAAAGATCAGAATGGGAAGAGGTGTTAAATAAAATACTCAATAAAAGATCTCAGCTTCATGGCATTCAAAAATTCGGTAGCTGAAATTGAAGAACATATTGTTATGCGCCAGAATGAAAAAAATACGATTCAGCCATTTATTATTATTGTAGGTACCCCTACTAATCCTAAAGAAATAATTGTTTTTTTTTATTGTATTAAATATAAATTATTCACTATACTATCTGCTGTAGATGTTTGTTTTAAATTATTTCATCTGTTTAACTTGGAATATCCATGTGAAAGTATGGCTCTTTATACAAAAGTATTTTTACTCACTAACTACAAAATTTGATAAATCATTTCATTCTTTAGTTCAAATTTTATATGATTTAAACAGTATGGATAACCAAATGTGTTGAACAATAAAGTAACATTTATAGTATACAATTTGTGGTTATATTTTATTAATTTAAAAGAGACTCCCTACTTCAACCTACATTATACTACAATTATTTATGTCACATAAATAATGTGTATTGTATTGTTTGGTGAAATTATATGTCATGGTCAATTTTATTTGAATCCTTACATAATCCTAGAATAATGGAAATGAAGTTTATCGTGAGTTATAATTAGTTTTTTAAATAAATTATTTAACTAATTTGGGAATACTACAATGTTTTAAATTTCTATCACAAGATGTCTAGCTAACTTGATACTTGAATTGGTACATAAATTATATTATTATATTATTAAGTAACAATATTTTTGGTATACCATACCTAGTAAGTACAATATCATAATGATAAAGACTTTATTAACCTGATAAAATATTTATTATGCAGATTGAACTTTATATTTGTAAAATGATAAAGTTATGTTGTCATTACAATAATATGATTTATCGTTATGATAAAAATCGCAGTTCAAATTTAACAGTAAAAAGTTGTTGGAGTAACAATATTTTTGTTAATTTAACTAATTCATGAACCTAAATAGTTTCAACAATATAGTTGTTCGTTTGATAAATAATTCTTGTTGGCTTATCTTAACAAATTTAACAATTGGCTTATGTTAACAAGAATTTTGTCAATTCAACTCATACTTTTATTATTATGATTGTGGTTTATATTTCGGTGGAATCAGCCTATTATCGACCCTATCTAAACTATATGAAAGGATTCTACTGAATAGGATAAAACCCTATTTACACATGATCCCAAAACACCAATACGGATTCAAAACACAACACTTCACATGCCAACACATTCCACCAGATCCAACGTACATCTGAAATAGTCGTACAAGGCTTTGAAAACAAACAATACACGACAGCAGCTTTTCTTGATTTAACACAGGCTTTTGATAAGGTCTGGCACCATTGGCTTCAAATAAAACTGAAAGCACCCGATCTCCCTATTTACCTGTTAAAAATATTACATCTTTCATAACTGATATAACATCCCAAGTGAGAATAGACACCGAATTATGCTCACAACACAATATCAAATCTGGAGTCCCACAAGGATCAGTATTGGGACCAGCGCTCTCCAATATTTACTGTCATGACATCCCCAATCCCACTAATTCTCAACTGGCAATATTTGCGGACGATACGACAATCCTCACAAAAGATTGTGCATTAGACTTATCAATCGAAAAACTACAATCTTCTTTAAATGAAATCACCTCTTGGTTCAAAAAATGAAAGCTGAGCCTATACCAAACTAAAATGGTGGCTATAATATAACCTTGAAAAGATACAACGATCTAAGTAACATTAATATAAACAATCAGATTATTCAATGGAATAGAAAGGATGATTCAGTCAAATATCTTAGTGTTTTTCTTGATGAAAAACTAACATATGAAATATCCAAATAAACAAAAGAGTAAAAACTCACACAGGAATATGTCAGGATGAGAATCTTGTACTCCTTAATCAATCATAAATCGGTCCATACCCACTTTGCCGAATCCCAATTCGCCGACAACGCAGTTTACCGACATATATACCAGTTTTAAAATATTTTAAAATATTCTTTTTTCGCTGACAGTATAATTTGCCGATATCTCGGTTCGACGACAGTTCGATAATGATTTTATCGAAAACGAATAAGATAGCGATAATATTTTGGTATGTTATCGATATAAGTTCAACGTTTAAATGTTTTTCCACTGATAAAAACATAAAATCCATATGTAGTATAGATTGGAGAATTTAGTTCATTCCAGCCGATTTTATAGTAAACTTTAGTATAACTATTGAAAAATGCTGATTAAAAGTTGAATTAAAAATAAAATATGAAAAAGATCGAGATTTACTAGTTGTTGATAATTTTATTCATCGAGTGGACAGAATATAATAATAGATTGAAATCAGAAAAAAATCTCTTTAATAGAGTATGTCGATATAAAAAAATATCATATAATAATACAATAATTTTCAATTGTTTTTATTTTTATTTACTTTTATTTTGTATATAATAATATAATATCCTAACCGACCTAACCTACTTTCATTTTATATAATATATCTACTGACTTCATGTATTAATAACGATTTATACATGACAAATTTGTATTTACTTTTATTTTTTAATAAGTCGGCAAATTGGGAAAATGTAAATAAATACCCGGTGAAATACTGTGTCGGTGAATTGGGTTGCGGCGACGTGGGAAGTCACGTCATAAATCAACCCTTCAAATGAAATCTTCTATCCTTATTTACACCGCAATAATCAGATCAATGCCTATCATATCCTATGCCTGTCCTGTATGGGCCGCTGCCTCCACCACTACAATAAATAAAATCCAAATTTTACAAAATAAATTCCTAAGGATATGACTCAATGCACCATGGTTCATGAGAAATCATCAGATCCATAATGACACGGGAACACCCCCGATAAACACATGGATCAAAACCCAGTTTAAAAACTTCCACGCCAAACTAAAAAACTTGGACAGTGGTCGACATAACAACCTAGGGAAAAAACCCACAACAGACGTCTGCGGTCTCTACTAATTCATAGTGAAGACTCGTCATCAGAAAATGAAGATTACTATTAATATAATATACAAGATCTCATAACATTATTTCTATTTCTATTTCTATTTTTATTTGTATTTGTATATTATACTAGTACAAATAATCTTATGTTATTAATTTCAAAATTCATAAATTACAAATTATATGTAAAAAAAATTGTTGTAATAGCACAATAATATGTGCTGAAACATTTTATAATTAATTAAATAAAAAAAAATTATATAATTTAGTTGAAAGTAAAATATTATTTTTTAACTGATTAGTTTCTTATAGTGATACATGATTAGGCTTCTAAGCGAATGACAATGATGCTATCTTCTTTTTATGAAATGATTTAAAAGAAGAATATTCCACAAATGAAAATAATGATGAAGAATTATGTCCATGTTGTATTACTTTAGACAGCTATCAACATTATAATAAAATATATATGTTGCTGGTACCTAATATTATGATGTAATATACTTTAGTACTTAAGTATTGCTATTATTAAGCACTTGCTCGATGCTTACCGCGTCAGTATGGTTAAATAAAAATAAAACATTCAATATAATATGTTCTTGGTTTGAAGCGGTTCACAAACTGTGCAATACGAGCACTTTCTAAAGGCACCGTGGTCTACAGCTCATGATAAATAATTTAAAAACTATAGAATTTTTAAAAATTCGTTAATGAGTATTTTTTTGTCCTGTCTTTTATGGTATTTGCAGCAGGTTCCGTGGCTATACTAGGTCCAAAAAATTGCACTGCAAAAAAAAGTTTGAAAACTGCTAATTTACAGTATCAAAAAGGATGTTGTTGGTGTTAAAAAGAAACAATCGTCAAGATGTGTCGATAGGTTGGGGTAGATGAAGAGTTAATTGTCTAATATTACAGACCATTGGATCATTGTGGAGTGTGCAGAGAGGGAAGGTAAAAGTTGTTTTAGTAAATGTGTTTAAGTAATTGATCTATTGGTTAGACAGGGTACAGAGAGGCATTACACTTTTTGACATTAATTCTTCAATTTGTAACATCATCATTCCAATTTGACCAGAAAATTAGATTTTAAGTCCAGTCTAAAAAGTACTGTAATATCTAATTACATATACAATAAATAATTATTAATTTATTTGTGAATATAACTTTTTATTTGGGTGAATTCTGGCTATCTATCTGATTTGGCACTTTCATTCCATAAAATTTTGCTTGTAAAAATTAAGTTTTTCTAGAGGCAATGTAGTATTATACTGATTAGTCCACAATATGTAAGTTTTTTATTTAAAAATATGTATCTGAAGACCAAGTGTACTAAAATGGTAATTAATGAGTTGTATAACAAGTGCTATAAAGTTTAAAAGAATATCATTAAAATTGTTGAAAGGTAGCGAACTATAAAATTCTATGTTGAACTTTTAAATAAGTGTAATTGTTGTAAACTATTATAATTTAATACAAATATCTGTACTCAAAACATGACGTTGAACAGTAAAATATGCATTCAACCAAAAAAGAAAATGAAACTATGTTTAATGCAAACCATTATATATACATGTTGTGACTGATATTGATGATGCTTTAACTCCATGTTATTAATTATGCAGGATTTGGAAAATTGTTGATAAAAATGGTGGGGATAGTTTGCTCTAATACGATCGTCTATCATTTTTTCACACAACAAGATTATGTAAATAGTTTAATAGAAAATCATTATTATAACTGCTGTATATTTGAGGTGATACTTAAAATTATTTATTAAAAAACCAAAACAAATGTATTTATTAAAACTATTGATTGTTAAAATAATAAAACCTGAAGGCACCAAAAAAATAAAAAATAATCTCTTTTATAAATTATGTTTTTAAATTATCAATATTATCATAATAAGTTATTAGTGATTAATTCTGATATCCAATAATGTTTCTTAAGATCAATAATTTAAGAACAATGTGGACATTTTGAATATAGTTGTTTGTTTAATTAAAAAAAAAAAAAATGGATGAGTAAGCTGAAGGTGATAAAACTTTATTTAGCAGTTGTAAATACAAGAGCTTAAAAATTTTAATAATTTTTTTAAATATTAAAATTATAATACAGAAAGAAAGAGAAAGATGTACTTGATCAATCAATTATATATACATATGTTATTTGGTAAAAATAGATATAACTGTATTTTTCATTTGTGTGAATATGTTTTTGCTATTTACCTGCAAACTTACTATGTTGACATTTGTAAAACTCTTACCTTCTTAAATTTACAAGATATTTATTACCATTAAAGTTATTAATTTAGAAAATAATATAGTAGATAAACACTTTAATTGAAGAATTATCTAAAATAGCAAAAACATGTAAAAAAAAAAAAAATCAAATTGTATATGTCATTCAACTTTGTGCCCTGTTAGTGAGGCACTGTTTGTTTAAAAATGTATGCATAATAATATGTAAAATAATTAATAAGAATGGATTTATTTATTTAAAAAGTCTCTTAGATTTTAATGATGATAATTTTTAAGGTTTTTAACTTATTTTAGACACTTTTTGTAGTTAATTTTTTTTTATACAATATGATTGATTAGTATTAAAATATTAAAATTAACAAAATAGAGTATGTTCATATATAGTATTTATTTTATGGACTTAAATATTAAATAGTATATGAATATTTAATCAAAATTATAAAAATTAAACAGATATTATTACAATGAATTACTGATTTTTATTAACCTTATTAACTAAAGTAGGTTAAAATTAAAATGTTAGATATGATAAATTAATTTGTATAGTTATAACATAAAATATAAAAGTCAATAAATAAACAGACAATCCTTCAAAAAATTAACCAAATAAGTAACACAAACAAGTCTATGTCGCATGGTTGAAAAAAAATAATATCATCTAGAACTTTTTAGATATTATACAAAATTAAGAGTAAATTTCCTTTGTAATTTATAAATTTAGGTGTAGAGGACAATATATTAAGTAAAATTACATCTGTATTATATTATGTTATAACCAAGTGTTCAATATGTTATCCTTTAGTTTGAATCACTGTCGGATATGACTATACAATCATCTGATATAACAATACATTCATTTTTCACGTCTTCATCACTTGATTCAGAATCATCCATGTTAATAGGATCTGTAGCACAGGATTGCAACCGCTTAAGGTAATTGCTGCGTTTATTTAGTACAAATCTTATATCCTCATTTTTGTTACTTGTTTGCCCTGTTTTCACATTTTTTTTTTGTGAATTGCCTTGTTTTTTGAAGTTTAAAATCTTATCATCAAGTTTTTGAAGTTTCTTTTTTTTCTTTTGCATAGAATGGCGTTCACGACATCTTTCTAATAAGATACTTAAGTGATTTTTGTTCATTTCGCGTAAATTACTTAAAGCAGAATCACATTTAACTATCTCTTCTAAAATTTCATCGCTATCAACAGTAGCCTGTGATGAAGAATGAGGTAAACTTGAAGGTGATGCCACTGGCTTGTCTTGATTACCAATTAATCCTAATTTCTGCAGTTGTTTTCTAATATTTTGTTCCCCATAAAATTCTTCACAAACATTGCTCATTTCTTCTGGTCTGTCTTCAGCAACACCATCAATTTCACTATTGTTATCAATGTCATTTTGAGACATATTTGTATGTTCTAAAATAGCCGCCATAATTTTTTGGAATAATGGCATTGATTCATGACCACCGCGTGCAGCATTATTAGCTCTATTAACTAGTTCTACCACATCAGGAGGTACTCGGTCAGCTAGTCGAGTTTTCATATTTGGCTGATGAGAGCTAGAAGCTTGTTGATCTTGCATTTTTAATTCTTCTCGTACCCAACGTTTTGAATAGTGTTCTCCTAAAGGTGGTATTTTATCAAGTTTAGAGCTATAAGACATTACCAAATCTTCTAACCACTTGAGGTCTTCATCACTTACATCAGCAAGATAAGGTTCAACTAGAGACCAAAATTTTTTTGCCGATTCAGTCTGGATTGGAGGAAGCTCTTCATTTTCAAATTCAACATTGTTTAAGTTTGAAGAGCATTCATCATCATGAAAAATTTCTGCAGCAACTTTTGCTAAATTCATAGATTGTTTACAGTTATTTTCTACTTTATTTGGAGAACCAGATTCTTGCACAGAAGATAGCAAGTTATAAACATTTTTGATTTGTTTTTTGCGTACAATTATACCAGTCAACATTGATTCAAATTCCCATTGTATTTTATCTAATATATCATCTGTAATTATTTGTTCAATATCATCACGTTCTTCTTGATTTAATACATACTGGATTGCTGAATCATGTTTAATTTGGGTGGGTTTTAATCTAGATAATGAAAGCACTCTTTCATCAAAAACTGTATGAATTTTAGTAGTTGCTTTACGCTTAGTTTTGATATTGCTAGTAGTTGGCATATTCTTATTAGGCGACAATGATTGACGTAATTTTGGACGTCGTTTTCTAGTTGATTTTCTGATTCCACTTGGCTCTTCCTCACGTTGAGTTTGTTTTTTTGAAGACATAATTGTTTGTGTTTTGATTTTGCGTTGAAATTAACTGTGGTCAGGCCTGTTGATTAGTACAATGATCTATTAATTTTTATAAAATTTTCTCTATCATTAAATTAAGAACTAACAAAATAAATCTATCCAACTGTTAAGATAATAAAAATGAAAGTAGATAGTAGATATATATATATATGTGTATAATATATTTATAATTTGTACATCACATTATTCTTGGTTTATTTTTTGTGAAAACGTCAAACAATATTTTTTTATGTGTGATATATAGTTTTATTTTATTTATAATTTATAAGTTTATTTTTAAATAAAAGTTGTGTTATGGTTATTCCTGCAAATATGGGTTTTGCCTTTAAGTATTTCAATAATTATTTATATATTTATATATATATATATATATATATATATATATCAATTAAAGGGGTAAAGTAGGAAACCTCTTTGTTGTACACCTGTTAGTAGGTGTCTTTGTGTCAGTCACTTTATTATATGTAAAATTAGTCACAAATAAATCATTCCATAATATGAAAAAATATTCTCGAAAAATGGTCTGTTAGACAAATACCTACCTACATTACTAAGTACATATGCATACATATTTTTGACTAACACAGTTATACCTGAATGTACAATAAATATTTTAATATATGTTGACTGAATATAATGAACTGTCTTTTTGCTTTTCCTTAAATAGTTTTTACTGAATCATTTTGTTAATTTTTACCTCGATTTTAACTTTATTTTTTAAATAATTATACAGTTGAGTCTCGATAATTAAAACTTTTTTCTAGTCCATTTAAGTAGTTTTAAGTTTTGTTTGAGATATAAATTGTAAAATAAATGCATGGGTCAAATTTATTTTATAAGCTATGAGATTCAATTACAGATACTTGATATATTTATATTAAATTTTTTATGAAAACATTGCAAATTTATTTTATTATTATTGATTTATGATTATTAAAATAATATAGGTAAATTTATATAATTTAAAACCAATGTTAATTTTAGAGTCAATAAAACTGCTTTACCTAGGAACTATATGAATAGATTTGTGTTATAAACAGTTAATTGCTTAAAATTAATCCTAAAGTTTTAAAATACCATTATGTACAATTAAGTTTTTTTTTGATTTACAACAAAATAACTAATAACCTACCTAACCTAACTAATAGACAAAATCATTATTCTTCATTTAAATATGTAATACTTCATACCAATTAGGTATATTCTTAATTTTAATTAAAAAAATTGTGAATTTTAATCTATAATATTTAAAATGCCTTTAATAACAACTAAAGAGGAATCTTGTATTAATTTTCAATAATTTCGCCTGAGTTTTGTTGATCATATCATCATTTGGTGAAGATTTCAAGCATTGAATTTGAAAATGTAATTTTTTTAAACTTATTAATTGTATTTTAATAGTGCATGTTTAGATTTTAACTACCCACAAATGATATTTCTAAATTATAATAAAATGACAAAAATAATTAATATTTGTTTAAATATCTTATTTCATACAAATATGACTTAAATATATATAACTATGCTTTTATTATTATTTTTTTTTGAGTTTTTAGTTAGGTACAATTTGAATTACTTATGACAGACTTTGTTTCAAATATTCAATCCAACCTCCAAATTTAAAAATGTAATATTTTTAACTATAATAAATTAAAAAAATTACAGTATTCAAATGCATTATTCAATATTTGTACTTAATAGGCTTGTACAATTTTTTAAATATTTTTGAACTGTTATATAACAGCATAATATGAAGAGCCTTGAATTAAATTTCAAGCCTAATCAGTAACCTTCAAATTTGTAAAATTGTAACACATGAATAGGAAAAAAGTACCGAAAATGCCTAGTCTGCAATATATATATAAATATATGTTTAAAATACGTCTTAATTTATTAAGTCAATGGTAAAAATTAGAGTGGATTATCATTATTTTTTCGAATGTTTAATCTTTAATAATATTGCCTAGTAATTGATGTATTTTCGATGTTCTAATCATCATACTGCATTTATACTTTATAGTTTATACATTTAAAATTATTGCAATAATGATAATAAAATAATAAAACAAAAGTACATAAATAGTTGAATCAATGAAGAAATCAAACAAAATAATTCAATTAATTTTATGCATTTGTTTACCAAATGGTCCACAACTAAATTATAATAATCAAATTCATTGTTAAAATATAATTTATTACCTATATAATAAAATATCATGTATTATTTAATTCAGCAGTAATTCTATTAATAAAGAAAAATATAATAATAAGTACCAAATAACTGTTTAGTAAACGCCACATCCGCAAGTATTGTCTGCATTTCTACGTCTTATAAATGCACAACAAAGTAAAAACCAAGGCAAAAACGGTTTTACATTGGGTATTTTACTCTTTCTGTATTTATAGTAGCAATACTAAAACATCACAACCTGTAAGGAAGAACTTTAACTGTGCTATAGCACTTTTATGTAATTTTAACACAAAGGAATACAATTATAATTATCACTTCAGGAAAGTAATTTTTTTTTTTATTTAATTATTAAAAATATTGGTTAGCACTATTACAAAAATAAATAAGCTAAATTACAGATAAAATTGTCCTTTTGTGTAGTGTAGTTATGCTAATTATTCTATGAATACAGAGAGGGTAAAGTTGTCCCTCACAAAACAGTTTTTTGTATGTTGAACGTTTGTAAGATGAAGACAACACACGCGAGTGTGGCATCATTTAATTAATAATGAAGAACAAGTATACAATCATGAAACATGTATGGGATACTAAGTAAAAAGTTATATTATTTTCTTCTGAATAACGTAGTTATAACATTTTTGTTTATAACGGATTTATAATATCTATAATGTATTCTGTGAATATTCAATATTATAAAAATTATAGCTTAATATACCTACTTATAAGTAAAATTTTATATTTCAGATTATTATTATTATTTTAATAAAATTAATTTTTACAATAAGAATATATTATAAGTATTTTATTTCGGGAAAAAATTCACTTAATGTGACAATAAATCTAACAATAAATGATTAGAACATCAAACATATGAGCATCAACTAAACCTGAGTGGTGAAAGAAAACTTTCTTGGCGGGCACCAATGGAACTACCTAGTTCTATTTAGTTTTGAATAAATGTTTAACGTTATGTTCTACTCCTACTCGGCAATTGTGTTTCTAGTAAAATTATTTATTGATTAGTTTGGAATAAAGGACCTGTAGACTAAAAGAAATAGGGAAATTATGTTTGTTTAGGAATATCTGTTACTACAGACAGAAATGTGTTTTTATGATGTTGAGCGGGGAGGGCAGGTTAGACTGAAGATGTATAATATTAGCATTAACATAAGTTGAATGAATTTAAACCACTGATGAAAAGTAAATATAATATTTAATATTGCAATGATTATAACCATATTATTTAAACTCACTGGGTATAAACGATTGATACAAGTCATGAGTCATTAATAAGTTAACAGCACATCAGTACCTAATATTTACTTTTATTTTATGCTTAGATACCAAATTAAAAATTGTATTATTATAAATGCAGTAGCAAGTAACTTTACAAAAAAATATTCCCAACTACCATGCGGTGAGGCGGTCCACTCACTATCAACAGTGCACCAATTCGTCAGATTGGAATCTCAACTGTGCAAGACAATTAAAGTAAATAGCAATATTGTTACATTAATGCGGATCGCAAACTTACTTAAACTGCCGACGATTGAACAAAATAAATCCGGCCTCTCAAAACTAGCGACTCACACGTCAGTGCGTCAGGATTTGTAGCAGAATATTGGTTTTGTTCGCGAGATTAAACTATTTATCTACCATGCGCTGGACACAGTGACACAATTATACATTATACATAACAACGAGTTGAAAAAAAAACCGAAGTAAAATAAGCCACTAGATAAATGGTTTAAGAGATAGTATGGCTGTCTAGCTACGACCTGCAAGTAGATGTCGACTATATTACATGCAAAATTGCAAAGTTCGATAATCGATAACAACGCAGGAGTGTTCTTATCTAAAATACGAAAACGTCAACGGCTGATACCGCTCCTAGCGGATTTCAAACAGAACTACATAGGCTACATGACGCAATAATACGGAACATTAGAGAAAAGACGCCAAAATGTGAATATAAAAGTGGTCGGGAATAATCGCATCCGCCAGAAATGGTGATGTCATTTTTACTTTTACAGCATGTCAGCATAGAGGAATTATTGTTTTTTTGTTCTTATAATCTAAATGGTGAAACTTATGAATAATTACTATGGAACATTTTTTTATGACCGAATTGTACTCAATCGAATATATGTGTTTCCAACTAAATACGATTTTTAGACAAACAGATATTATTGTTTTTAAGCTTTCTAGACATTTTATTATGTGATAAAATAAATATTAATGTATTTGTTATTATTTTAGATTACTACACTGTGGTAATTTATAACTATTTATATAATTGTACGCATGTCTAACCACATTGGTCACACTCTCACTAATAAATAATAATAATTTACGACTGACCCTTACGTAACGGGTTGTGGCGAAGAGCTTACATATTGCTCCTGATAGCTGATATTCTTATAATCTTAGGTAGGCAGCTTAAAAACAATTTTATTTTTTTGTCTAAAAGTCAAAAATGGTTGGAAACACATACATTCGATCGAGTACAACTTGGTCTTCAAAAAGGTTCTATAGTAATTATTCATAAGGTTTATCATTTAGATTATAACAGTAAAAAATCAATATTTTTCCTGTACTGTGCATGTAAAAACGATATAGCCACTGTCCGACGCGCATTCTGCTAGATGCGATAATGGGAGTTTACCAATTGCGTTTAAAATGACCTTTTAATATACCAATTGCGCTCTGTCTTTTTTGGGTCGATAGACCAATTGCGCTCAGTTGTTTTCAGGGTTTATATAAAAATATAAGTTATAAAATATGTATTATAAATAGATTTTTTAAGTCAATACAAAAATTTATACAATGAACGTCAATATTAATAATATTTGTACAATATAAATCTATACCATTAATCATACACATAGATACACGTCAATAATAAATAATTATATGCATAAAAATATACAGTAGAGTCCCGCTAATCCGGACTAGATGGGACCGGACTCTCTCCGGATTATCGAAAATCCGGATTAAACGAAATGACGTTTTTTTTTAACTTACTCATTAATAAACACTATAAATAATAACACAATACCAATATCATATCTTAATTATGGGTATTCCCGAATATATAAATTATACATGAAATAATATCACAATACATATCGAAACGATAAGTTTAAACAATATCTTAATTATGGGTATTCCCGAATATATATATTATACATGAGTACTAAATACGAAACATAAATTGTCCGGATTATCCGGATGTCCGGATTAGCGGGACTCTACTGTAATTACAATTTATGTTTTTCATTTAATGTTTTTTTATGTCTTACTGTAATAATAAAAAACTGATTTAAAAAATTCTTTGCTAGTAATTATGTTTTTTTTATGTTTTACTGTAACAATAAGAAACTGATTTTAAAAATTCTTTGCTAGTAATTTTTCCGGATTTGTATTTTTCAATAATAGATTCTATGGCCACTGTTTTCGGCTCGGTTTGATGTATATTTATCTTCTTCAGTACTGTTTATTGCAATATAAGTGTTGGTTTGTGTTTCTATAATTGTTTTTAAAAAGACAAAAATATTTGGATGTGAGGAATAAAAATTTGATGAAAATGAAGCGTGAAAACTTTCACATGCATTGGTTGTACGTTCAGAGCTTATTGTATTCGATGCCCACAGTATGGGAGGAGATGTAGAGGTTGATGATATGTAATTTTCAACGATATAGTCAGTGAATTTGGTAACATTTGAATTCGTTGGCTGAATTGTCATTAACTCATTTATAAAAACATCCTCCACTTCATAGTGTGGAAAAAGTGACAAACCAAATATCAAATGTAGCCATTTTCCTATTTCAGAATCTGTGTTTTTATACTCAGTTTGTAGTCCACATCTTTGGATATTCCTCCACCAAGCTTGTGTTAAATGAAACCTACAACCTACCAAAGTTATTGAAGGCCAAACTTTTTTAACAGCAAAATGAATCGCTTGTTCAAAATCGGCAACGACTGTTTTTGGACTAAAATTAAGGTTAAAAGTTTCACATTTACTAGTCAAAATTTGAAACAAATATTCGTAGGTACTAGATAACTTATTTAGCAGCAAAGTAAAGACTAATGGTATATAGTGACCGTTTTTTAAGTCATGTATCGTGAATAGCTGATAAAAATATTTGGAACAAAATTCAAAAGTTCCATCAACAAATATTTTTTCACAAGTACATAAAAATTCTAAATTTGTTTTTGTTGAAAAACATATTATATTTAAAATACTATCGTTTATTAACAATATATTCTCACCCTTGTATGTACTTATTGTACTTATATCCAAGTTAGTTAAAGCTGCATGTACTTCTGGTAAGTTTTTTGTTAGTGGTGGTAACGTTTTTCTGCGTGAACGATAAACACTTCGTCTTATGGAATTCACATCGCTCAACGTTAAATCAACTGCACTTGATTGCACTTCGTTTCGAATTAATTTCAGTGGCCGTGTTGTAATTTGATCTATTGCTTTTCTTTTTAAAGAATTAGCAACAATTTGCCTGTTAATATTTGCACTTTTTTCTTGATTATGATTTAATTTGGAAGTTAAAGCGTAGTTACACTGTCATCAGAATATACACTTGAGGTACGCGATTTGACGGCACACCTCCACTTAATTCCATCTTTTGATTTGCCAATTTTTCGAAATTTAAATTCATTGATAATCAATAACGGTTTGCCTTTTTCACTCAGAACTTGTTGTAAGAGGTCCATATTGTAACTTTAAACACTCAAAATATACTAAACTGCTGACAAGGTACCTATCTACTATCTATGTTTTTATTAGTACACTTTTTGATTGTTAAATTTCTGTAAATATACAGGGTGAATCATAAACAAATTACAATATCGTACATTCTTACATATAAATGTCATACCAATGGATTTGTGTTATCCCATATACAGGGTGATTCTTTTATCAAACAACACTCATTATTTAAAAAAGTATTGACTTTTTTCAATTTTTTTTTTTTTCAAAATTGTAGATTTACACTCTTCTTGAATTGTTTATTATTTTTATATTTTTCACCCTTATATTTATTATATACACCACCATCAACTTTTGATTTTCAAATGGTAACCTATACTTCAAATTTCATAATTTAATAAAGCTATTTTTTTAATTAATTATTACGTTAAAATTTTGAATTTAGCGCTAGTAGTTTATGAGTTATAGGTATTTAAAATTTAGATTGGCAGAGTGGAGTGGTACGGGGTTACCCCGCAAAATGTTTGTCCACTACTCCGCTTGTCTAAACTTTAAATACTTATAACTCATAAACTACTAGTCCTAAATTCGATTTTTATGTATCAAAATTTTTAGAAAAATATTCTGCTTTGGAATATGAAATTAAAAAACTATGTTGCCATTCAAAAAAGTAAAAAACTTAAAAAATGATAAGGATAAAAAATATTTAAAAATATAATTTTTTAATAAAAGCGTTGGTTTTTTAACAACTTGAAACTATATAAAACAATATTTTGAAAAAAGTCAATACTTTTATAAATAATGAGTGTTGTTTGATAAACGAATCACCCTGTATAGTATTATATGTTTGTATAGTACCTATTAGACAGTATTATGTGGAACGTACAAATTAGGCAGATAAATAGGTGGATAACGATCATTAATGATAATGAAAACTTGTTATACGAGTAATCTATCTCTCAAATTCATATTTTATAATATGTTCGTTAATAACAATAAATAAAATATTTTATATTTCGCCCTACGTCGAGCGGGATAGGTACTATTATCAGCTTGTTGCTTATCGTATTTTCCCGTAATTTCGTATACGTTTTGCTTTAAATTAAGTATACAGGGTGATTCTTTTATCAAACAACACTCATTATTTCAAAAACTATTGAATTTTTTCAAATTTTTTTTTTTCAAAATTTTGGAACCATCTTGTTCTAGAACTATATATTTTTTAAATATTTTCACCCTTATATTTATCAGGTTAACCATTATTAACTTTTGATTTTCAAATGACAACCTATACTTAAAATTTGATAAACTAAAAAGGCTAATTTTTCAATGAATTTTCATTTTTCGTCAATTCGTTTACAAGATATAGCCTCCCAAAGTTGGGTGGTTTTGGGTGGTGTTTGTGTGTTATAGGTGTATGTTAGGTGGTATTTACACACAAACACCATATAAGTGTTGTTTGATAAAATAATCACCCTGTATTTGAATGAATATTAGTTAGCTATATTTAATTGTGTATATACATATGTAACTTTTTCCACCGTGTAGCAACTTACATAATATGTCCATGTTAAAATAAGGAACCTAAAATATAAGTAGCGCAATTGGTGTACTGACCTAAAATTTAAGCGGCGCAATTAGTATACTGACCTAAAATCTAAGCGGCGCAATTGGTATACTGACCTTAAATACAAATATTGTTTTAGGCGCAACTGGTCCATGCCCGCGATAATACCAGGTTATATTTTTTCACTTCGGCCGACCGTTACCTAACCTAACCTTAGGGTCGTTTCAAATTGACGTGTATCATAGGCGCGCGTTTTCAGTAACATATTTGGTTAAATTCCTAAAATCCTATGCGCCACTCCATCAATAACGCGTTTTCCTCGCCGCAATAGTGCATATAAATATAATAATTAAACTAAACTAAAAACGCGCAAATACTATTCTCCGCATACTCCTATACTAACTATACGAAAGCCTCGCCCTCGCGACCAGGCCCGTATTTACAAAAATTGCCGCCAGGGGCAACATAAAATTTGCCACTTCCGCCCCTCCCACCAAAAAAAGAAATTTTTTTTACTTTATTGATATTAATGATATTACACAATTGTAGTACTAAATAGGCACATTAATATAAAATAAAACTCAGTAATAACTAATAACCAATATATTATTTAAAACATTCTTTAAAATAATAAAACAACTTAAAAAATTAAAATATTCAATTATAACTTCATAACTTTATCTAAACTTTTCTGCGAGATTGTTTTGATGCTAATGATTTAATAACATCATCGTAATCAATCATTTTGGTTATAGATGACTCTATGTTTAATATGGCTAAACTGTTCAATTTTTCTGATGACATGGTAGCCTAAGTAAAAATTTCAAAGCATTTTATTTGTACTCTAGTAATCTACTACTCTGAAATTGCATAATATAACTAACACACTCGTTTTCAAATGTTTTATCCAAATCATTTTTATATTTTTTTCCTAATTTATCAGTATCCAAATTACCACAAAGAGCTATACGAGTAGGGTTAGTTTCAAGTTGTTCAGCAGATTTATTAACCATACCTGACTCTGAGTAGAAATATACAATGGTATAATCAAAAATTATAAAAATACTAGTTGTGTTTAACCATACAATACATTTTTTTTATTCGATATAACTGAATACCTACCTGATTTATATAGTAATAAAATAACTAAAAACTAGCTAATAAGAAAATTCATATAATTTGGAGTATAATATTTAACTTTAAAGCAATTGTAATTTTTAACATTTAAATTTCAACAATAATATAATCGTTAGGATTGTTGTATTATTACACATTTAGTGTAATAATATTTAATTTCTTAAAAAAAAAAAATTAAACTTATTATGTATTTATATAAATTTCATATTATTATTAGTTTACTTAACAGTCAACATAAATAAAATACTTACTTTTGAGCATTGTGTCGATTTTAATAGTTTTTTGAACAACTTTATTAAAATTAAATTCTTCGAGCTTAGCTATTTTCTTGTATTCAGCTCCACTAAGGCCTATTTCTTATTGGAGCCATAACTAAGTAAGATATAAAACATTATAGTAATAACATTATATATTATTTAGTTGAACCAATTAATGCACTTCTACTTAAACCTATCTTAACAATTTTTTTTTGTAAAAGTTGTAGTGGTCTAAACGCATTTTGATTCAGTCTCCCTCCAAACCAATAAACCATATTGGAAAACTGCCTGAAATGGTGCTAGATAAATTATGCGCATAGTTTCCATTGGTAATAACGACCGTATTTTATAGAAGCTAAACGATAATGGACGCATACGCATCACAATATTGTTTACATATAACTTCTATTTCATGTTTTTATCAAATGTTAAACGTCAGTGCGTCAGGATTTGTAGCAGAATATTGGTTTTGTTCGCGAGATTAAACTATTTATCTACCATGCGCTGGACACAGTGACACAATTATACATTATACATAACAACGAGTTGAAAAAAAAACCGAAGTAAAATAAGCCACTAGATAAATGGTTTAAGAGATAGTATGGCTGTCTAGCTACGACCTGCAAGTAGATGTCGACTATATTACATGCAAAATTGCAAAGTTCGATAATCGATAACAACGCAGGAGTGTTCTTATCTAAAATACGAAAACGTCAACGGCTGATACCGCTCCTAGCGGATTTCAAACAGAACTACATAGGCTACATGACGCAATAATACGGAACATTAGAGAAAAGACGCCAAAATGTGAATATAAAAGTGGTCGGGAATAATCGCATCCGCCAGAAATGGTGATGTCATTTTTACTTTTACAGCATGTCAGCATAGAGGAATTATTGTTTTTTTGTTCTTATAATCTAAATGGTGAAACTTATGAATAATTACTATGGAACATTTTTTTATGACCGAATTGTACTCAATCGAATATATGTGTTTCCAACTAAATACGATTTTTAGACAAACAGATATTATTGTTTTTAAGCTTTCTAGACATTTTATTATGTGATAAAATAAATATTAATGTATTTGTTATTATTTTAGATTACTACACTGTGGTAATTTATAACTATTTATATAATTGTACGCATGTCTAACCACATTGGTCACACTCTCACTAATAAATAATAATAATTTACGACTGACCCTTACGTAACGGGTTGTGGCGAAGAGCTTACATATTGCTCCTGATAGCTGATATTCTTATAATCTTAGGTAGGCAGCTTAAAAACAATTTTATTTTTTTGTCTAAAAGTCAAAAATGGTTGGAAACACATACATTCGATCGAGTACAACTTGGTCTTCAAAAAGGTTCTATAGTAATTATTCATAAGGTTTATCATTTAGATTATAACAGTAAAAAATCAATATTTTTCCTGTACTGTGCATGTAAAAACGATATAGCCACTGTCCGACGCGCATTCTGCTAGATGCGATAATGGGAGTTTACCAATTG